>NW_024100423.1:0-52159 GCF_016545835.1 Crotalus tigris | reverse complement strand
ATGTTCTGTGAAGAGAAGAGAAATAGGCATAAGTCAGTCATAAGAGTTGGGAAACATGACTTTCTCCCCTACTACTTCCAATTTCGTGGCAGCTGAGATGGCCACACTTACTCTAAAAAACCGTCGTACAGCCATGACCCCAAGCAGCTGTTGGTCCTTTCACTGCACGAAGGGAGAATGGACTGCTGGGGCCTGATTGGTGGCTTTTCAGGGAAACTGTCAACCTGGTTGCTGTGGCAACCAGGTAAACATTGGCCACATTCTAAACGTGCCCAAGGAGGGCAGCTCACCTGGGTTTAGGAGTGTCTGGATGGCCCGGTGGCTGACTCCTTTGGTGGCTTTTGGCCTCTGCCTTTCACGTGGGAAGTTGTTTGTTCATGAAAAAGAGAGAAGCACAATCATTGTGGCACAAAGCACAGAGGGAATCATACAATCCTAGGATAGATGGGAATTTTAGTCCAACCCCCTGCCCAAGGAAGGGCTCCCCATACCATCTCAGACAAATGACTGTCCAATCTTTTCTTGAAAATCTCCACAATGCAGCACACACAACTCTGGGATATTTCCTCTCCATACTCACACAGACTTCAGGCATGACCTCCCCGGCGGCCATGTTGCAAAGCGTTATTTTGAGCCTTCAGCGTTCACTTAATGACTTCAGCATTCGCTTAATGACTACAGCGTTCGCTTAACAACTACTGTAAAAATGTTCAAAAAATTAGGTCCAGTCACATGATGCTTTGACTTTTTAACTGCAACAATGTACGACTGTAATTCAGGGCTCAATCGCAGTCTCAGGTTGAGGACCACCTGTACTGATAATGTGACTTCAGGCTCAAAGAGAAAAACATTACAGATTTATAGTGATGAGGAGAGAGATGCTGTACTTAAATATCTTCTAAGTAAATGTTGAAGCATTCACTGCCCTAACAAATAGAGACAGTTCTTCTTTCTTCAAGAATGGCCTTGCTGGTCTCAAATATGTTCCATTTTAAATTTCCAAATATCATAAACTAGGAACAAAAAACAAGAAATAAACAGCAGGCTCAAAGTAACCAGCTTCATAACTTATCCTTCAGTTATAGTGAAATATTAAACCACAGGCATCCCAGAAACAGAACAAATTCTTATTTTTTTTTTCAGGTTTGCAGGTTTACTTCCAAAACGTCTATTGTTTCACATAGATATCCTTTTTCTTCCTCCAACGGGAGAATTCTCATTTATTTATATTCATATTTTAAATTCTGTCCTTGTATCCTCTTTGAGTTTATAAAAATATCTAACTTTGATATAATGCCCCAAACAGGAACAAACGTAGTTATCGTTATGACTGCATTTCTGAAGGATGGGCTTCAGAGTGGGTTGTGTAGGGATTAGAGAAATTTCAAAGGAAGGTTGAGGAAAAATATTGGAAGCAGGATTAAGTACACATAGTACAGGAAGTCCTCAACGTACAACAGTTCATTTAGTAACCCTTGAAAGTTACAATGACACTGAATAAAGTGACTTATGACCGTTTTTCACACTTACGACCTTTGTAGCAGTCCCATGCTCACGTGATCAACATTCAAATGCTTGGCAATTGGTTCATCCTTATGACCGTTGCTATGTCCGGAGGTCATGCGATCACCTTTTGCAACAGTTTGAAAAGCAAAACCAATGCGGAAGCCAGCTTCACTTAACAACCGTGTTACTAAGTTATCAAGCGCAGTGATTCATTAAGCAACTGTGGGAAGAAAAGTCGTAAAAGGGACAAAACTCACTTAACAAGTGTCTCCCTTAACAACAGAAATTTTGAGCTCAGTTCTCATCGTAAGTCGAGGACTACCTGTGCAGGAAAATCAAGCTGAGACTTGAGTCCATAACAAACTGATATTTAATTTGAGTTTGTCCCAAGAAGCTTTATAGTAACAAAATTGTCAATATTGTAAAATTTACATTAAAAACAACGTGAAAATGGATTATAAACAGGTTGCCTTAGCTGTACGATATTTCTACCCAATCCTGCCTTCCTTGGCTCTAAAGATGTATTTATACAGATAGTCCTCGACTTACAACCGTTCATTTTTTGACCCTTGAAAGTTACAACAGCCCTGACAAAGTAACTGATGACCATTTTTCACACTTACGACCTTTGTAGCAGTCCCATGATCATGTGATCAAAATTCAGATGTTTGGCAATTGGTTCATACTTATGACCGTTGCTGTGTCCGAAGGTCATGTGATCCCCTTTTGCAATCCTTTCAACAGCAAAATCAATGCGGAAGGCAGATTCACTTAACAACCGTGTTACTAACTTCACCACTTAATTCACTTAACAGCTGTGGCAAGAAAGATTGTAAAAGGAGAAAAACTCACTTAAAAACTCTCTCGCTTAGCAACAGAAACATTGGCTCAATTGTGGTCGTAAGTCGAGCACTACTAGTATAACTCTTAGTAGTTTTCTTAGGGCTAAGACTCCAAGCTTTCCTTCCATCTGCCACTCCCAGCTCCCAAATTACTCACTTCTCTTCCCTCCAAGAATACAAATATATAAATATAAATATAAACCAGAAGAGGAACCCAGTGTTACTATCCTTTGATTGACGAGTCTAAGATCCAATCCCCACTCACTGAATTTCTGGGCAACAGGAAATGGCCTCCTCCTTTCCCAACACGGGGCCTAAAAATCCAGCCTGAGCTGAGGAAGGTCTGTAGTCCTTGCAGTTTGTCCTGCTGTAGTCACCTCTCGGGCTGAGACAGGTAGCATTGTCAGTTCTTTCCACACATTTTTGCAGTGAAGACAGTTCCGCGCAAAGACAAAATTCCACAAGTAACTATGAATAGGATTATGGTGGTGATAAAATACCAGGGCAAAACAAGGCAAGGCAACAGTAAGTAATGGTTACACTGGATATTTCCCATTTGGGACCAAATCTTTAAAAAAATCTCTCTCTCTCTCTCTCTCTCTCTCTGTGTGTGTGTTTGTGTGTTTGTGTGTATTTGTGTATGTGTGTGTGTTTATTTAGCATATGGAATATCATACATGGATTTGCAATATATATTAACATTTCATGTAGACCAATAAAACATAATATAATATAAATTTGAAAAAGATCTATGTTCTAAACCAGGGGTCTTCAAACTTGGCTCTTTTATGATTTGTGGACTTCACCTCCCAGAAGTCCTCATCCAGGCATGCTGGCTGAGGAATTATGGGAGTTGAAGTCCACGAGTCATAAAAGAGCCAAGTTTGCCTACCCCTGGTCTAGGCCATCTAACCATTGAAGCAAAGCATTGTTTATATTTAAAAATGAGAGACTGTATATGCCTTCAGTTTACAGCGGGACATGAACTGATCTACGATTTGACGTGGTACCCGCACATTTAAACACCGGTTTGCTGTTCATGAGACCTAATGCTAATTGCTGTCTAAATTGTCCTGGCGCAGAATTGTTCCCTCATGCTGTTTAGTTTCCTTTTCAGAAAATACTGAAAGTAAATATAAAGGTAAAACCAGAAACTTTTCTTTTTGGTTTAATGGAAAAAAGACTTGGACAAAATGATGGAACTTCAATGTTATATACGCTGACTGCAACAAGACTAGTTTATGCACAAACATGTAAGGACATTTCGATCTCCACAATGGCGGAATGGCTGCAAAAGTTGATGGAGTTAGCAGAGATGGCTAAATTGACTCCTTTGATGAAAGAAAAAGACATAAGTCCTTTTGTTTCTACTTGGAAACCCTTTCTGGACTTCTGCACTTCTAGGCGGCTGGGCTAGAAGATCTCCAAGGTCCCTTCCAACTCTGGAATTCAGCTTCTAAGTGGCTTTTATGGCCTCCGACAAATGTCTTTTGGGGGTTTTATCTTCCAGCCTATTATTAAATGGTAAATATAGAATCTTTCTTCGGTAAGTAAACTCATATTCCAAAAGTTTCCAGGTTGGTTATTAATTTTAAGATGTATATTGCAAGACATGATCATTGCTTCTTGTGTATAGAAGAAATAACCCTCCAAATTACAGGAAGCCTTAACTTACAACACTTCATTTAATGACCATTCGAAGTTACAACGTCACTGAAAAAAGGGACATGTGAACCTTTGAGAGCTGTATGCAACGAAATTTCATTTTGATGTATGCCAATTGGTGTACATTCAAAGTGACAATAAAGTTGTTGTTGTTCTTGTTATTATTATTATTATTTTCACAAATACGACCTTTGCAGCATCCCCATGATTATGTTATCAAAATTAAGATGCTTGGCAACTGGTTCACACTTATGACCGTTGCTGTATCCCCAGGTCATGTGATTTTCTTTTGTGACCTTCTGACAAGCAAAGTCAATGGGGAAGCCAGATTCACTTAAGAACCAGGTTACTAACTTATGAACTGGAGTGATTCACTTAACAGGTGTGGCAAGAAAGGTCATAAAATGGGGTAAAACTCAGACGAAATTGGTGCCCCTCTCTAAGTGGTCAGATTGCAGTCGCTGTCAGGTCACCATTTGCATGGAGAGAAATGGCCAGTCTGGGAGTTGCACTCACCTCTCCAGAGAAAGTCGGTTAGAAGAGTTGGATTGCATATTTTGCTAGTGTGTGCCTTGTAGCAACAACCTAGCATGACTTACAAGAAATTATGGCCTCTTAGCTACTATAAGTTGGGTATTGTTCTGTAAAATTCCTTATGAACTTTTTTCACACTTTCGTCCATTGCAGAACCCCATGGTCACGTGATCAATATTCAGATGCTTGGCAACTGACTCATGTTTAGGACGGTAGCAGTGTCCAGGGGTCATGTGATCAACTTTTGCGCCCTTCTGACAAGCAAAAGCAATGGGGAAGCCAGTCTTAACAACTGTGTTACTATCTTAACAACTGCAATGATCTACTTAACAACTGTGGCAAGAAACATTGTAAAATGAGGCAAAAGTCACTTCACAAATGTTCCATTTAGCAACATATATTTGGGGATCAATTGGGGTAGGTTGAGGACTACCTGTATGTAGTTGAGGAACCTCTGGAAGTGTCAGGTTTCCATTAATATTGTAACTAAATACTAATTCACTGTATGCTGTAGAACGGTGGGAAAAAATGGGACAAAGCTCAGACAAAGAATTTTGCTGAAATTTACATTTAATGAAAAGTTTACCCTATTCCTAACAAAAGTGTAATGAAAATAGGCCTAAGCTAAATTAGTATATATAAAATCTTTTTTACTTTTATTCTCCGAACAATAACTAGAACAACAAGAGCAAGTACAACAAAAAGAACAATTACAAAAACAACAACAATAACAAGACGCAGAAAGTTCCTTGGGGGAAAGTGGCTCATCGCTGGTCTTCGCTGCTGGGTCGGATTCCGCCGTCCATCGCCGTCCGTCTATATGCAGATAGAATAACAGAACAGAATACCAAGAGTTGGAAGGGACTTTGGAGGTCTTCTACTCCAACCCCCTACTCATGAACACATTGTTCCCAGCATCGCCTCCATCTGTCTGCTGTGCTAAATAGCCAGCTTCTGGTCCAGCCCATCAAGAAGGGCGAGACTTCCTCCTTGTGAATAAAAGAGCTGCCCTTTGCTGCTCCTGCCTTTTCTCTGCCCTACCTGTTCTCGGATGAGTGTATAAAGCAGTTCCTCCTCCAAACTAACCATCTGCAGCTGTGTGCTTTCCCATCCGAAAGCCTCCTGGCTGTCCTGCCGCACCTGTGCTCCAGCCAAATCCCTCTCCTCTGGCTGCTCGGAGGCATTGACCAACTCACCTCCTGATGTGCCTGGGACTGGTTCATCCTTCTCCGATCTGCCAACTGGAGAGGCATCTGGGGAAGCATCTGGGGGAGTAATCAAAGGCTTTTATTAGTACCACACGCTTTCTATAAAAGTACAAACACTTTGTTCTTTTTGGAGTTACTTTTGATACTTTTGTGGGGTTTTCTTAATAAGGACACTGGAGAAGGTTGCCATTTCCTTCTCCAGTGGACCATGTTGTGTTAGCGCTCTGCACTATGACCTGTCTGACTTGGGTGACCCTGCACGGCAGAGCTCATTGCTTCATTGAGCTTTGCAAGACTTCAACACAACAACAAAGAGGCTAAAATAGGTACCTCTTTTAATTAGAGACTGAAGTCCAGGGAGTCTTCCTCCAGGCTGCTGAGATTCTCCAGCGTGCCTTCCCCTTCTTCAGGAGAATCCTGTGAATGACAATGATTCCTCTTTAGCCATCAGTGAAAAGAGACTCAGAATTCCTAAAAGAGGTCCTATTGAATCAGGATCCTCATCGGGAACAATGCTTCTGTTGCAATCCCCACCCCCACCCAGCCATTCCCGCAGAAATGTAGGCTGTCTACTCTGCCCCTTAATGCCCTGCCCAGAAACAACAGGGTGCTGGAGAGGAGGAAGCAGAAAAAGGAAAGGGATAAGCAGGGTGGTTCATATCCATTTAGGATACCAGTCCACTGCATTGGGCCCTTCCCTGCTGCTTTGCGGTACCCAACCAATCGCAACAGAGCTTGAGTGTTAGCCTAAATATGTTGTCCCAAGGGCCAGGTGTCACCTTGCTCCACTGCCCAGAGCCCTCCAGCACAGTTCACTCAGATTAGGAGAACTGAATAGAGGGACTCTATCCTTCCCCAAGAGAAAACACTTTGTCTTTCTTACCCACGGACTGGACGAAAGGCTGGCCTCCAAAGCCTCTGCAGCCTGCTCCCAGCTTCCCTCAGACTCCTCATCCAAGAGGGCAGAAATGGAGTCGAAATCCTCCAGGCTGTTGATCCCGGAGCCCACCTGCACTTCCATCGAATCCTGCTAGTGACAGTATCGAGGCTAAATCCTAAGCCTTCTGCATCCCAATAAGATTGCTAAAGGATAGGGTGCGTTCAGGCCCTGTGTGCCAACAGCAAGAGAGCCTCCATCGGCCCCATTGCCAAGACTTTCTTACCTCCGAGGTCTGCGTCTTCTCCTCAGTAGGAGAGAGCTCCTCTTCTGCCGGCTGGTCTTCTTCGTCCTGAAATAACAATGTGAAGGTTCTGTCTGTTGGCATCTCCACAGAGACAATGCTTCTTCTTTTAGTGGGGCAGAAGCTGTTCAGGTCTTACCGACTCAACGCAGGTCTCCAAAATGGGGGGGAGTCGCGGCCTCCAGTGCTCTTGCTTTTTCTCTCTGGGGAGCGAAACGAAGAGGCCAAAGGTGAAAAGTAGCCACGGGCCCTTTTTAAAAAAGTGGTCCCGTGGAGGTTCTAAGAACCCTTCCAGCTGGCCTGCCAAGGGGATTGGCCTGCCAAAGGGGCTGCCCTCAGTCATTCTTCCTTTGCAGAGGCAGAGGGCAGAGATGCCTCCCTTCTGCAAAGGTTTCACCCTCCGAGGTGTTACCTACCTTGATAAGCAGGCACTGCTTTCCTCCTGCACGTCGTCCCTTGGTTGGCATTCTTCCAAAGGATCCTGAAATAACAATGCAAATATTACAACTGTCGGCATATCAACAAACCCGCAGCGAAAGGGCTTCTGCATGGTGAGGAGCTGGTCTGGGCTTACCGACTCAGTGCAGGTCTCCGAGATAGTTAAGAGCCGCGGCCTCCATTTCGCCATGTTCTCATTTCTGGGGAGAGAATGAAGAGCCAAAGATGAAAAGTAGCCATGCGATGCCTCCCCTCTGCAAACGGTTCTTCGAGCCCTTTTCTTTAGGGCTTTAGTGCGTCCGCCTTTTCGGGGGCTTCAGAATACTTCAGCTGAGAACACCTACCTCATTGAAATAAGAACTGGCGCCACCTCTTCCTTCCTGGGGATCCGGGCGGTGGCACGAACACCCATCAAAACCTGCAAGTAACAATTGTTCATTGAAGGAATAAATGAAAAGTCCTCTGCATGTGATGGAATGTTTATCTTCCCCAAGAGGGAAAGGCTGCACTCCACAGGGAATAGAGACAGCAGATCATGGAAAAGTTGGCTAATGGGAAGAGGCTCAAAATGGCTCTTTCTTAGAATGTCCCAGTATTTCCCTTCCAAGCCATCAAGATCTTTTCCCGAATCCAAAAGGCTCCTCTTGACTTTCCTAGGCTGGCCAGGTTCCCCCAAGTGAGAATTCCTCCCTTTCCCCACCCGGTTTTGAGGCAAGGACCCTGACTGGCCATGTCACAGAAGAGTCCTTACCCCTTGGGAGGAAGACCTGTGTCCATCAGACACACAAAGATGTGTCTGCCATTCTCCCTTCTGGTCATGCCGCTTCTGTCCCTCGTCAATCCTGGCCAAAAGAAGAAGGTGACATGTCAAAGGTTATCCTTCTAGGTCTGCCTCTCCTTTCTAGGACCGGCCATTCAGCCTGCCCAACTTTTTGCCTCTGCAACCCCTTGCACACAGGAAGCCATCTTGAGGAGAGGCTCTTAGAGACCCTGCAGTCCATCAATGTTGCCCCACCATGCCCAGGGTTTGTGGAGAAGGGGGTGGTACCTGTCAGGAGGCTCAGGAAGGTCCTCTACGTCGCTCTTCGTGCAGCAGAAGAGCGCTGAACATCTTTTCCAGATGTTCTGTGAAGAGAAAAGAAATAGGCATAAGTCAGTCATAAGAGTTGGGAAACATGACTTTCTCCCCTACTACTGCCAATTTCTTGGCAGCTGAGATGGCCACACTTACTCTAAAAAACCGTCGTACAGCCATGACCCCAAGCAGCTGTTGGTCCTTTCACTGCACGAAGGGAGAATGGACAGCTGGGGCCTGATTGGTGGCTTTTCAGGGAAACTGTCAACCTGGTTGCTTTGGCAACCAGGTAAACATTGGCCACATTCTAAACCTGCCCAAGGAGGGCAGCTCACCTGGGTTTAGGAGTGTCTGGATGGCCCGGTGGCTGACTCCTTTGGTGGCTTTTGGCCTCTGCCTTTCACGTGGGAAGTTGTTTGTTCATGAAAAAGAGAGAAGCACAATCATTGTGGCACAAAGCACAGAGGGAATCATACAATCCTAGGATAGATGGGAATTTTAGTCCAACCCCCTGCCCAAGGAAGGGCTCCCCATACCATCTCAGACAAATGACTGTCCAATCTTTTCTTGAAAATCTCCACAATGCAGCACACACAACTCTGGGATATTTCCTCTCCATACTCACACAGACTTCAGGCATGACCTCCCCGGAGGCCATGTTGCAAAGCGTTATTTTGAGCCTTCAGCGTTCACTTAATGACTTCAGCATTCGCTTAATGACTACAGCGTTCGCTTAACAACTACTGTAAAAATGTTCAAAAAATTAGGTCCAGTCACATGATGCTTTGACTTTTTAACTGCAACAATGTACGACTGTAATTCAGGGCTCAATCGCAGTCTCAGGTTGAGGACCACCTGTACTGATAATGTGACTTCAGGCTCAAAGAGAAAAACATTACAGATTTATAGTGATGAGGAGAGAGATGCTGTACTTAAATATCTTCTAAGTAAATGTTGAAGCATTCACTGCCCTAACAAATAGAGACAGTTCTTCTTTCTTCAAGAATGGCCTTGCTGGTCTCAAATATGTTCCATTTTAAATTTCCAAATATCATAAACTAGGAACAAAAAACAAGAAATAAACAGCAGGCTCAAAGTAACCAGCTTCATAACTTATCCTTCAGTTATAGTGAAATATTAAACCACAGGCATCCCAGAAACAGAACAAATTCTTATTTTTTTTTTTCAGGTTTGCAGGTTTACTTCCAAAACGTCTATTGTTTCACATAGATATCCTTTTTCTTCCTCCAACGGGAAAATTCTCATTTATTTATATTCATATTTTAAATTCTGTCCTTGTATCCTCTTTGAGTTTATAAAAATATCTAACTTTGATATAATGCCCCAAACAGGAACAAACGTAGTTATCGTTATGACTGCATTTCTGAAGGATGGGCTTCAGAGTGGGTTGTGTAGGGATTAGAGAAATTTCAAAGGAAGGTTGAGGAAAAATATTGGAAGCAGGATTAAGTACACATAGTACAGGAAGTCCTCAACGTACAACAGTTCATTTAGTAACCCTTGAAAGTTACAATGACACTGAATAAAGTGACTTATGACCGTTTTTCACACTTACGACCTTTGTAGCAGTCCCATGCTCACGTGATCAACATTCAAATGCTTGGCAATTGGTTCATCCTTATGACCGTTGCTATGTCCGGAGGTCATGCGATCACCTTTTGCAACAGTTTGAAAAGCAAAACCAATGCGGAAGCCAGTTTCACTTAACAACCGTGTTACTAAGTTATCAAGCGCAGTGATTCATTAAGCAACTGTGGGAAGAAAAGTCGTAAAAGGGACAAAACTCACTTAACAAGTGTCTCCCTTAACAACAGAAATTTTGAGCTCAGTTCTCATCGTAAGTCGAGGACTACCTGTGCAGGAAAATCAAGCTGAGACTTGAGTCCATAACAAACTGATATTTAATTTGAGTTTGTCCCAAGAAGCTTTATAGTAACAAAATTGTCAATATTGTAAAATTTACATTAAAAACAACGTGAAAATGGATTATAAACAGGTTGCCTTAGCTGTACGATATTTCTACCCAATCCTGCCTTCCTTGGCTCTAAAGATGTATTTATACAGATAGTCCTCGACTTACAACCGTTCATTTTTTGACCCTTGAAAGTTACAACAGCCCTGACAAAGTAACTGATGACCATTTTTCACACTTACGACCTTTGTAGCAGTCCCATGATCATGTGATCAAAATTCAGATGTTTGGCAATTGGTTCATACTTATGACCGTTGCTGTGTCCGAAGGTCATGTGATCCCCTTTTGCAATCCTTTCAACAGCAAAATCAATGCGGAAGGCAGATTCACTTAACAACCGTGTTACTAACTTCACCACTTAATTCACTTAACAGCTGTGGCAAGAAAGATTGTAAAAGGAGAAAAACTCACTTAAAAACTCTCTCGCTTAGCAACAGAAACATTGGCTCAATTGTGGTCGTAAGTCGAGCACTACTAGTATAACTCTTAGTAGTTTTCTTAGGGCTAAGACTCCAAGCTTTCCTTCCATCTGCCACTCCCAGCTCCCAAATTACTCACTTCTCTTCCCTCCAAGAATACAAATATATAAATATAAATATAAACCAGAAGAGGAACCCAGTGTTACTATCCTTTGATTGACGAGTCTAAGATCCAATCCCCACTCACTGAATTTCTGGGCAACAGGAAATGGCCTCCTCCTTTCCCAACACGGGGCCTAAAAATCCAGCCTGAGCTGAGGAAGGTCTGTAGTCCCTGCAGTTTGTCCTGCTGTAGTCACCTCTCGGGCTGAGACAGGTAGCATTGTCAATTCTTTCCACACATTTTTGCAGTGAAGACAGTTCCGCGCAAAGACAAAATTCCACAAGTAACTATGAATAGGATTATGGTGGTGATAAAATACCAGGGCAAAACAAGGCAAGGCAACAGTAAGTAATGGTTACACTGGATATTTCCCATTTGGGACCAAATCTTTAAAAAAATCTCTCTCTCTCTCTCTCTCTCTCTCTCTTCCTCTCTCTCTCTCTCTCTCTCTCTGTGTGTGTGTGTGTGTGTGTGTGTTTGTGTGTTTGTGTGTATTTGTGTATGTGTGTGTGTTTATTTAGCATATGGAATATCATACATGGATTTGCAATATATATTAACATTTCATGTAGACCAATAAAACATAATATAATATAAATTTGAAAAAGATCTATGTTCTAAACCAGGGGTCTTCAAACTTGGCTCTTTTATGATTTGTGGACTTCACCTCCCAGAATTCCTCATCCAGGCATGCTGGCTGAGGAATTATGGGAGTTGAAGTCCACGAGTCATAAAAGAGCCAAGTTTGCCTACCCCTGGTCTAGGCCATCTAACCATTGAAGCAAAGCATTGTTTATATTTAAAAATGAGAGACTGTATATGCCTTCAGTTTACAGCGGGACATGAACTGATCTACGATTTGACGTGGTACCCGCACATTTAAACACCGGTTTGCTGTTCATGAGACCTAATGCTAATTGCTGTCTAAATTGTCCTGGCGCAGAATTGTTCCCTCATGCTGTTTAGTTTCCTTTTCAGAAAATACTGAAAGTAAATATAAAGGTAAAACCAGAAACTTTTCTTTTTGGTTTAATGGAAAAAAGACTTGGACAAAATGATGGAACTTCAATGTTATATACGCTGACTGCAACAAGACTAGTTTATGCACAAACATGTAAGGACATTTCGATCTCCACAATGGCGGAATGGCTGCAAAAGTTGATGGAGTTAGCAGAGATGGCTAAATTGACTCCTTTGATGAAAGAAAAAGACATAAGTCCTTTTGTTTCTACTTGGAAACCCTTTCTGGACTTCTGCACTTCTAGGCGGCTGGGCTAGAAGATCTCCAAGGTCCCTTCCAACTCTGGAATTCAGCTTCTAAGTGGCTTTTATGGCCTCCGACAAATGTCTTTTGGGGGTTTTATCTTCCAGCCTATTATTAAATGGTAAATATAGAATCTTTCTTCGGTAAGTAAACTCATATTCCAAAAGTTTCCAGGTTGGTTATTAATTTTAAGATGTATATTGCAAGACATGATCATTGCTTCTTGTGTATAGAAGAAATAACCCTCCAAATTACAGGAAGCCTTAACTTACAACACTTCATTTAATGACCATTCGAAGTTACAACGTCACTGAAAAAAGGGACATGTGAACCTTTGAGAGCTGTATGCAACGAAATTTCATTTTGATGTATGCCAATTGGTGTACATTCAAAGTGACAATAAAGTTGTTGTTGTTCTTGTTATTATTATTATTATTTTCACAAATACGACCTTTGCAGCATCCCCATGATTATGTTATCAAAATTAAGATGCTTGGCAACTGGTTCACACTTATGACCGTTGCTCTGTCCCCAGGTCATGTGATTTTCTTTTGTGACCTTCTGACAAGCAAAGTCAATGGGGAAGCCAGATTCACTTAAGAACCATGTTACTAACTTATGAACTGGAGTGATTCACTTAACAGGTGTGGCAAGAAAGGTCATAAAATGGGGTAAAACTCAGATGAAATTGGTGCCCCTCTCTAAGTGGTCAGATTGCAGTCGCTGTCAGGTCACCATTTGCATGGAGAGAAATGGCCAGTCTGGGAGTTGCACTCACCTCTCCAGAGAAAGTCGGTTAGAAGAGTTGGATTGCATATTTTGCTAGTGTATGCCTTGTAGCAACAACCTAGCATGACTTGCAAGAAATTATGGCCTCTTAGCTACTATAAGTTGGGTATTGTTCTGTAAAATTCCTTATGAACTTTTTTCACACTTTCGTCCATTGCAGAACCCCATGGTCACGTGATCAATATTCAGATGCTTGGCAACTGACTCATGTTTAGGACGGTAGCAGTGTCCAGGGGTCATGTGATCAACTTTTGCGCCCTTCTGACAAGCAAAAGCAATGGGGAAGCCAGTCTTAACAATTGTGTTACTATCTTAACAACTGCAATGATCTACTTAACAACTGTGGCAAGAAACATTGTAAAATGAGGCAAAAGTCACTTCACAAATGTTCCATTTAGCAACATATATTTGGGGATCAATTGGGGTAGGTTGAGGACTACCTGTATGTAGTTGAGGAACCTCTGGAAGTGTCAGGTTTCCATTAATATTGTAACTAAATACTAATTCACTGTATGCTGTAGAACGGTGGGAAAAAATGGGACAAAGCTCAGACAAAGAATTTTGCTGAAATTTACATTTAATGAAAAGTTTACCCTATTCCTAACAAAAGTGTAATGAAAATAGGCCTAAGCTAAATTAGTATATATAAAATCTTTTTTACTTTTATTCTCCGAACAATAACTAGAACAACAAGAGCAAGTACAACAAAAAGAACAATTACAAAAACAACAACAATAACAAGACGCAGAAAGTTCCTTGGGGGAAAGTGGCTCATCGCTGGTCTTCGCTGCTGGGTCGGATTCCGCCGTCCATCGCCGTCCGTCTATATGCAGATAGAATAACAGAACAGAATACCAAGAGTTGGAAGGGACTTTGGAGGTCTTCTACTCCAACCCCCTACTCATGAACACATTGTTCCCAGCATCGCCTCCATCTGTCTGCTGTGCTAAATAGCCAGCTTCTGGTCCAGCCCATCAAGAAGGGCGAGACTTCCTCCTTGTGAATAAAAGAGCTGCCCTTTGCTGCTCCTGCCTTTTCTCTGCCCTACCTGTTCTCGGATGAGTGTATAAAGCAGTTCCTCCTCCAAACTAACCATCTGCAGCTGTGTGCTTTCCCATCCGAAAGCCTCCTGGCTGTCCTGCCGCACCTGTGCTCCAGCCAAATCCCTCTCCTCTGGCTGCTCGGAGGCATTGACCAACTCACCTCCTGATGTGCCTGGGACTGGTTCATCCTTCTCCGATCTGCCAACTGGAGAGGCATCTGGGGAAGCATCTGGGGGAGTAATCAAAGGCTTTTATTAGTACCACACGCTTTCTATAAAAGTACAAACACTTTGTTCTTTTTGGAGTTACTTTTGATACTTTTGTGGGGTTTTCTTAATAAGGACACTGGAGAAGGTTGCCATTTCCTTCTCCAGTGGACCATGTTGTGTTAGCGCTCTGCACTATGACCTGTCTGACTTGGGTCACCCTGCACGGCAGAGCGTATTGCTTCATTGAGCTTTGCAAGACTTCAACACAACAACAAAGAGGCTAAAATAGGTACCTCTTTTAATTAGAGACTGAAGTCCAGGGAGTCTTCCTCCAGGCTGCTGAGATTCTCCAGCGTGCCTTCCCCTTCTTCAGGAGAATCCTGTGAATGACAATGATTCCTCTTTAGCCATCAGTGAAAAGAGACTCAGAATTCCTAAAAGAGGTCCTATTGAATCAGGATCCTCATCGGGAACAATGCTTCTGTTGCAATCCCCACCCCCACCCAGCCATTCCCGCAGAAATGTAGGCTGTCTACTCTGCCCCTTAATGCCCTGCCCAGAAACAACAGGGTGCTGGAGAGGAGGAAGCAGAAAAAGGAAAGGGATAAGCACGGTGGTTCATATCCATTTAGGATACCAGTCCACTGCATTGGGCCCTTCCCTGCTGCTTTGCGGTACCCAACCAATCGCAACAGAGCTTGAGTGTTAGCCTAAATATGTTGTCCCAAGGGCCAGGTGTCACCTTGCTCCACTGCCCAGAGCCCTCCAGCACAGTTCACTCAGATTAGGAGAACTGAATAGAGGGACTCTATCCTTCCCCAAGAGAAAACACTTTGTCTTTCTTACCCACGGACTGGACGAAAGGCTGGCCTCCAAAGCCTCTGCAGCCTGCTCCCAGCTTCCCTCAGACTCCTCATCCAAGAGGGCAGAAATGGAGTCAAAATCCTCCAGGCTGTTGATCCCGGAGCCCACCTGCACTTCCATCGAATCCTGCTAGTGACAGTATCGAGGCTAAATCCTAAGCCTTCTGCATCCCAATAAGATTGCTAAAGGATAGGGTGCGTTCAGGCCCTGTGTGCCAACAGCAAGAGAGCCTCCATCGGCCCCATTGCCAAGACTTTCTTACCTCCGAGGTCTGCGTCTTCTCCTCAGTAGGAGAGAGCTCCTCTTCTGCCGGCTGGTCTTCTTCGTCCTGAAATAACAATGTGAAGGTTCTGTCTGTTGGCATCTCCACAGAGACAATGCTTCTTCTTTTAGTGGGGCAGAAGCTGTTCAGGTCTTACCGACTCAACGCAGGTCTCCAAAATGGGGGGGAGTCGCGGCCTCCAGTGCTCTTGCTTTTTCTCTCTGGGGAGCGAAACGAAGAGGCCAAAGGTGAAAAGTAGCCACGGGCCCTTTTTAAAAAAGTGGTCCCGTGGAGGTTCTAAGAACCCTTCCAGCTGGCCTGCCAAGGGGATTGGCCTGCCAAAGGGGCCTTCAGTCATTCTTCCTTTGCAGAGGCAGAGGGCAGAGATGCCTCCCTCTGCAAAGGTTTCACCCTCCGAGGTGTTACCTACCTTGATAAGCAGGCACTGCTTTCCTCCTGCACGTCGTCCTTGGTTGGCATTCTTCCAAAGGATCCTGAAATAACAATGCAAATATTACAAATGTTGGCATATCAACAAACCACAGCGAAAGGGCTTCTGCCATTGCCATGGTGAGGAGCTGGTCTGGGCTTACCGACTCAGTGCAGGTCTCCCAGATGGTTGAGAGCCGCGGCCTCCACTTCGCTATCTTCTCATTTCTGGGGAGAGAATGAAGGGCCAAAGATCAAAACTAGCCATGCGATGCCCCCCCTGCCTCTGCAAAGGTTTCTTCTAGCCCTTCTCTTTAGGGCTTTACTGCGGCTGCCTTTTAGGGGGCTTCAGAATACTTCATCTGCGAACACCTACCTCACTGAAATGAGAACTGGCATCACCTCTTCCTTCCTGGGGCTCCGGGCGGTGGCACGAACACCCATCAAACCCTGCAAGTAACAATTGAAAGTATAAATTAAAAGTCCCCTGCATGTTGTGGAACGTTTATCTTCCCCAGGAGGGAAAGACTGCATTCAACAGGGAAAGACACAGCAGATCATGGAAAAGTTGGCTAATGGGAAGAGGCTCAAAATGGCTCTTTCTTAGAATGTCCCAGTATTTCCCTTCCAAGCCATCAAGATCTTTTCCCGAATCCAAAAGGCTCCTCTTGACTTTCCTAGGCTGGCCAGGTTCCCCCAAGTGAGAATTCCTCCCTTTCCCCACCCGGTTTTGAGGCAAGGACCCTGACTGGCCATGTCACAGAAGAGTCCTTACCCCTTGGGAGGAAGACCTGCGTCCATCAGACACACAAAGATGTGTCTGCCATTCTCCCTTCTGGTCATGCCGCTTCTGTCCCTCGTCAGTCCTGGCCAAAAGAAGAAGGTGACATGTCAAAGGTTATCCTTCTAGGTCTGCCTCTCCTTTCTAGGACCGGCCATTCAGCCTGCCCAACTTTTTGCCTCTGCAACCCCTTGCACACAGGAAGCCATCTTGAGGAGAGGCTCTTAGAGACCCTGCAGTCCATCAATGTTGCCCCACCATGCCCAGGGTTTGTGGAGAAGGGGGTGGTACCTGTCAGGAGGCTCAGGAAGGTCCTCTACGTCGCTCTTCGTGCAGCAGAAGAGCGCTGAACATCTTTTCCAGATGTTCTGTGAAGAGAAAAGAAATAGGCATAAGTCAGTCATAAGAGTTGGGAAACATGACTTTCTCCCCTACTACTGCCAATTTCTTGGCAGCTGAGATGGCCACACTTACTCTAAAAAACCGTCGTACAGCCATGACCCCAAGCAGCTGTTGGTCCTTTCACTGCACGAAGGGAGAATGGACAGCTGGGGCCTGATTGGTGGCTTTTCAGGGAAACTGTCAACCTGGTTGCTTTGGCAACCAGGTAAACATTGGCCACATTCTAAACCTGCCCAAGGAGGGCAGCTCACCTGGGTTTAGGAGTGTCTGGATGGCCCGGTGGCTGACTCCTTTGGTGGCTTTTGGCCTCTGCCTTTCACGTGGGAAGTTGTTTGTTCATGAAAAAGAGAGAAGCACAATCATTGTGGCACAAAGCACAGAGGGAATCATACAATCCTAGGATGTGGCTTTTAGTCCAACCCCCTGCCCAAGGAAGGGCTCCCCATACCATCTCAGACAAATGACTGTCCAATCTTTTCTTGAAAATCTCCACAATGCAGCACACACAACTCTGGGATATTTCCTCTCCATACTCACACAGACTTCAGGCATGACCTCCCCGGAGGCCATGTTGCAAAGCGTTATTTTGAGCCTTCAGCGTTCACTTAATGACTTCAGCATTCGCTTAATGACTACAGCGTTCGCTTGACAACTACTGTAAAAATGTTCAAAAAATTAAGTCCAGTCACATGATGCTTTGACTTTTTAACTGCAACAATGTACGACTGTAATTCAGGGCTCAATCGCAGTCTCAGGTTGAGGACCACCTGTACTGATAATGTGACTTCAGGCTCAAAGAGAAAAACATTACAGATTTGTAGTGATGAGGAGAGAGATGCTGTACTTAAATATCTTCTAAGTAAATGTTGAAGCATTCACTGCCCTAACAAATAGAGACAGTTCTTCTTTCTTCAAGAATGGCCTTGCTGGTCTCAAATATGTTCCATTTTAAATTTCCAAATATCATAAACTAGGAACAAAAAACAAGAAATAAACAGCAGGCTCAAAGTAACCAGCTTCATAACTTATCCTTCAGTTATAGTGAAATATTAAACCACAGGCATCCCAGAAACAGAACAAATTCTTATTTTTTTTTTTCAGGTTTGCAGGTTTACTTCCAAAACGTCTATTGTTTCACATAGATATCCTTTTTCTTCCTCCAACGGGAGAATTCTCATTTATTTATATTCATATTTTAAATTCTGTCCTTGTATCCTCTTTGAGTTTATAAAAATATCTAACTTTGATATAATGCCCCAAACAGGAACAAACGTAGTTATCGTTATGACTGCATTTCTGAAGGATGGGCTTCAGAGTGGGTTGTGTAGGGATTAGAGAAATTTCAAAGGAAGGTTGAGGAAAAATATTGGAAGCAGGATTAAGTACACATAGTACAGGAAGTCCTCAACGTACAACAGTTCATTTAGTAACCCTTGAAAGTTACAATGACACTGAATAAAGTGACTTATGACCGTTTTTCACACTTACGACCTTTGTAGCAGTCCCATGCTCACGTGATCAACATTCAAATGCTTGGCAATTGGTTCATCCTTATGACCGTTGCTATGTCCGGAGGTCATGCGATCACCTTTTGCAACAGTTTGAAAAGCAAAACCAATGCGGAAGCCAGTTTCACTTAACAACCGTGTTACTAAGTTATCAAGCGCAGTGATTCATTAAGCAACTGTGGGAAGAAAAGTCGTAAAAGGGACAAAACTCACTTAACAAGTGTCTCCCTTAACAACAGAAATTTTGAGCTCAGTTCTCATCGTAAGTCGAGGACTACCTGTGCAGGAAAATCAAGCTGAGACTTGAGTCCATAACAAACTGATATTTGAGTTTGTCCCAAGAAGCTTTATAGTAACAAAATTGTCAATATTGTAAAATTTACATTAAAAACAACGTGAAAATGGATTATAAACAGGTTGCCTTAGCTGTACGATATTTCTACCCAATCCTGCCTTCCTTGGCTCTAAAGATGTATTTATACAGATAGTCCTCGACTTACAACCGTTCATTTTTTGACCCTTGAAAGTTACAACAGCCCTGACAAAGTAACTGATGACCATTTTTCACACTTACAACCTTTGTAGCAGTCCCATGATCATGTGATCAAAATTCAGATGTTTGGCAATTGGTTCATACTTATGACCGTTGCTGTGTCCGAAGGTCATGTAATCCCCTTTTGCAATCCTTTCAACAGCAAAATCAATGCGGAAGGCAGATTCACTTAACAACCGTGTTACTAACTTCACCACTTAATTCACTTAACAGCTGTGGCAAGAAAGATTGTAAAAGGAGAAAAACTCACTTAAAAACTCTCTCGCTTAGCAACAGAAACATTGGCTCAATTGTGGTCGTAAGTCGAGCACTACTAGTATAACTCTTAGTAGTTTTCTTAGGGCTAAGACTCCAAGCTTTCCTTCCATCTGCCACTCCCAGCTCCCAAATTACTCACTTCTCTTCCCTCCAAGAATACAAATATATAAATATAAATATAAACCAGAAGAGGAACCCAGTGTTACTATCCTTTGATTGACGAGTCTAAGATCCAATCCCCACTCACTGAATTTCTGGGCAACAGGAAATGGCCTCCTCCTTTCCCAACACGGGGCCTAAAAATCCAGCCTGAGCTGAGGAAGGTCTGTAGTCCTTGCAGTTTGTCCTGCTGTAGTCACCTCTCGGGCTGAGACAGGTAGCATTGTCAGTTCTTTCCACACATTTTTGCAGTGAAGACAGTTCCGCGCAAAGACAAAATTCCACAAGTAACTATGAATAGGATTATGGTGGTGATAAAATACCAGGGCAAAACAAGGCAAGGCAACAGTAAGTAATGGTTACACTGGATATTTCCCATTTGGGACCAAATCTTTAAAAAAATCTCTCTCTCTCTCTCTCTCTCTCTTCTCT
This sequence comes from Crotalus tigris, assembly GCF_016545835.1. Taxonomy (NCBI): domain Eukaryota; kingdom Metazoa; phylum Chordata; class Lepidosauria; order Squamata; family Viperidae; genus Crotalus; species Crotalus tigris. The sequence goes on along the minus strand of NW_024100423.1, from coordinate 32,182 downwards.
CTCTCTCTCTCTCTCTCTCTGTGTGTGTATGTGTGTGTGTGTGTGTGTTTGTGTGTTTTTGTGTATGTGTGTGTGTTTATTTAGCATATGGAATATCATACATGGATTTGCAATATATATTAACATTTCATGTAGACCAATAAAACATAATATAATATAAATTTGAAAAAGATCTATGTTCTAAACCAGGGGTCTTCAAACTTGGCTCTTTTATGATTTGTGGACTTCACCTCCCAGAATTCCTCATCCAGGCATGCTGGCTGAGGAATTATGGGAGTTGAAGTCCACGAGTCATAAAAGAGCCAAGTTTGCCTACCCCTGGTCTAGGCCATCTAACCATTGAAGCAAAGCATTGTTTATATTTAAAAATGAGAGACTGTATATGCCTTCAGTTTACAGCGGGACATGAACTGATCTACGATTTGACGTGGTACCCGCACATTTAAACACCGGTTTGCTGTTCATGAGACCTAATGCTAATTGCTGTCTAAATTGTCCTGGCGCAGAATTGTTCCCTCATGCTGTTTAGTTTCCTTTTCAGAAAATACTGAAAGTAAATATAAAGGTAAAACCAGAAACTTTTCTTTTTGGTTTAATGGAAAAAAGACTTGGACAAAATGATGGAATTTCAATGTTATATACGCTGACTGCAACAAGACTAGTTTATGCACAAACATGTAAGGACATTTCGATCTCCACAATGGCGGAATGGCTGCAAAAGTTGATGGAGTTAGCAGAGATGGCTAAATTGACTCCTTTGATGAAAGAAAAAGACATAAGTCCTTTTGTTTCTACTTGGAAACCCTTTCTGGACTTCTGCACTTCTAGGCGGCTGGGCTAGAAGATCTCCAAGGTCCCTTCCAACTCTGGAATTCAGCTTCTAAGTGGCTTTTATGGCCTCCGACAAATGTCTTTTGGGGGTTTTATCTTCCAGCCTATTATTAAATGGTAAATATAGAATCTTTCTTCGGTAAGTAAACTCATATTCCAAAAGTTTCCAGGTTGGTTATTAATTTTAAGATGTATATTGCAAGACATGATCATTGCTTCTTGTGTATAGAAGAAATAACCCTCCAAATTACAGGAAGCCTTAACTTACAACACTTCATTTAATGACCATTCGAAGTTACAACGTCACTGAAAAAAGGGACATGTGAACCTTTGAGAGCTGTATGCAACGAAATTTCATTTTGATGTATGCCAATTGGTGTACATTCAAAGTGACAATAAAGTTGTTGTTGTTCTTGTTATTATTATTATTATTTTCACAAATACGACCTTTGCAGCATCCCCATGATTATGTTATCAAAATTAAGATGCTTGGCAACTGGTTCACACTTATGACCGTTGCTGTATCCCCAGGTCATGTGATTTTCTTTTGTGACCTTCTGACAAGCAAAGTCAATGGGGAAGCCAGATTCACTTAAGAACCAGGTTACTAACTTATGAACTGGAGTGATTCACTTAACAGGTGTGGCAAGAAAGGTCATAAAATGGGGTAAAACTCTGACGAAATTGGTGCCCCTCTCTAAGTGGTCAGATTGCAGTCGCTGTCAGGTCACCATTTGCATGGAGAGAAATGGCCAGTCTGGGAGTTGCACTCACCTCTCCAGAGAAAGTCGGTTAGAAGAGTTGGATTGCATATTTTGCTAGTGTATGCCTTGTAGCAACAACCTAGCATGACTTACAAGAAATTATGGCCTCTTAGCTACTATAAGTTGGGTATTGTTCTGTAAAATTCCTTATGAACTTTTGTCACACTTTCGTCCATTGCAGAACCCCATGGTCACGTGATCAATATTCAGATGCTTGGCAACTGACTCATGTTTAGGACGGTAGCAGTGTCCAGGGGTCATGTGATCAACTTTTGCGCCCTTCTGACAAGCAAAAGCAATGGGGAAGCCAGTCTTAACAACTGTGTTACTATCTTAACAACTGCAATGATCTACTTAACAACTGTGGCAAGAAACATTGTAAAATGAGGCAAAAGTCACTTCACAAATGTTCCATTTAGCAACATATATTTGGGGATCAATTGGGGTAGGTTGAGGACTACCTGTATGTAGTTGAGGAACCTCTGGAAGTGTCAGGTTTCCATTAATATTGTAACTAAATACTAATTCACTGTATGCTGTAGAACGGTGGGAAAAAATGGGACAAAGCTCAGACAAAGAATTTTGCTGAAATTTACATTTAATGAAAAGTTTACCCTATTCCTAACAAAAGTGTAATGAAAATAGGCCTAAGCTAAATTAGTATATATAAAATCTTTTTTACTTTTATTCTCCGAACAATAACTAGAACAACAAGAGCAAGTACAACAAAAAGAACAATTACAAAAACAACAACAATAACAAGACGCAGAAAGTTCCTTGGGGGAAAGTGGCTCATCGCTGGTCTTCGCTGCTGGGTCGGATTCCGCCGTCCATCGCCGTCCGTCTATATGCAGATAGAATAACAGAACAGAATACCAAGAGTTGGAAGGGACTTTGGAGGTCTTCTACTCCAACCCCCTACTCATGAACACATTGTTCCCAGCATCGCCTCCATCTGTCTGCTGTGCTAAATAGCCAGCTTCTGGTCCAGCCCATCAAGAAGGGCGAGACTTCCTCCTTGTGAATAAAAGAGCTGCCCTTTGCTGCTCCTGCCTTTTCTCTGCCCTACTTGTTCTCGGATGAGTGTATAAAGCAGTTCCTCCTCCAAACTAACCATCTGCAGCTGTGTGCTTTCCCATCCGAAAGCCTCCTGGCTGTCCTGCCGCACCTGTGCTCCAGCCAAATCCCTCTCCTCTGGCTGCTCGGAGGCATTGACCAACTCACCTCCTGATGTGCCTGGGACTGGTTCATCCTTCTCCGATCTGCCAACTGGAGAGGCATCTGGGGAAGCATCTGGGGGAGTAATCAAAGGCTTTTATTAGTACCACACGCTTTCTATAAAAGTACAAACACTTTGTTCTTTTTGGAGTTACTTTTGATACTTTTGTGGGGTTTTCTTAATAAGGACACTGGAGAAGGTTGCCATTTCCTTCTCCAGTGGACCATGTTGTGTTAGCGCTCTGCACTATGACCTGTCTGACTTGGGTGACCCTGCACGGCAGAGCGTATTGCTTCATTGAGCTTTGCAAGACTTCAACACAACAACAAAGAGGCTAAAATAGGTACCTCTTTTAATTAGAGACTGAAGTCCAGGGAGTCTTCCTCCAGGCTGCTGAGATTCTCCAGCGTGCCTTCCCCTTCTTCAGGAGAATCCTGTGAATGACAATGATTCCTCTTTAGCCATCAGTGAAAAGAGACTCAGAATTCCTAAAAGAGGTCCTATTGAATCAGGATCCTCATCGGGAACAATGCTTCTGTTGCAATCCCCACCCCCACCCAGCCATTCCCGCAGAAATGTAGGCTGTCTACTCTGCCCCTTAATGCCCTGCCCAGAAACAACAGGGTGCTGGAGAGGAGGAAGCAGAAAAAGGAAAGGGATAAGCAGGGTGGTTCATATCCATTTAGGATACCAGTCCACTGCATTGGGCCCTTCCCTGCTGCTTTGCGGTACCCAACCAATCGCAACAGAGCTTGAGTGTTAGCCTAAATATGTTGTCCCAAGGGCCAGGTGTCACCTTGCTCCACTGCCCAGAGCCCTCCAGCACAGTTCACTCAGATTAGGAGAACTGAATAGAGGGACTCTATCCTTCCCCAAGAGAAAACACTTTGTCTTTCTTACCCACGGACTGGACGAAAGGCTGGCCTCCAAAGCCTCTGCAGCCTGCTCCCAGCTTCCCTCAGACACCTCATCCAAGAGGGCAGAAATGGAGTCGAAATCCTCCAGGCTGTTGATCCCGGAGCCCACCTGCACTTCCATCGAATCCTGCTAGTGACAGTATCGAGGCTAAATCCTAAGCCTTCTGCATCCCAATAAGATTGCTAAAGGACAGGGTGCGTTCAGGCCCTGTGTGCCAACAGCAAGAGAGCCTCCATCGGCCCCATTGCCAAGACTTTCTTACCTCCGAGGTCTGCGTCTTCTCCTCAGTAGGAGAGAGCTCCTCTTCTGCCGGCTGGTCTTCTTCGTCCTGAAATAACAATGTGAAGGTTCTGTCTGTTGGCATCTCCACAGAGACAATGCTTCTTCTTTTAGTGGGGCAGAAGCTGTTCAGGTCTTACCGACTCAACGCAGGTCTCCAAAATGGGGGGGAGTCGCGGCCTCCAGTGCTCTTGCTTTTTCTCTCTGGGGAGCGAAACGAAGAGGCCAAAGGTGAAAAGTAGCCACGGGCCCTTTTTAAAAAAGTGGTCCCGTGGAGGTTCTAAGAACCCTTCCAGCTGGCCTGCCAAGGGGATTGGCCTGCCAAAGGGGCTGCCTTCAGTCATTCTTCCTTTGCAGAGGCAGAGGGCAGAGATGCCTCCCTTCTGCAAAGGTTTCACCCTCCGAGGTGTTACCTACCTTGATAAGCAGGCACTGCTTTCCTCCTGCACGTCGTCCCTTGGTTGGCATTCTTCCAAAGGATCCTGAAATAACAATGCAAATATTACAACTGTCGGCATATCAACAAACCCGCAGCGAAAGGGCTTCTGCATGGTGAGGAGCTGGTCTGGGCTTACCGACTCAGTGCAGGTCTCCGAGATAGTTAAGAGCCGCGGCCTCCATTTCGCCATGTTCTCATTTCTGGGGAGAGAATGAAGAGCCAAAGATGAAAAGTAGCCATGCGATGCCTCCCCTCTGCAAACGGTTCTTCGAGCCCTTTTCTTTAGGGCTTTAGTGCGTCCGCCTTTTCGGGGGCTTCAGAATACTTCAGCTGAGAACACCTACCTCATTGAAATAAGAACTGGCGCCACCTCTTCCTTCCTGGGGATCCGGGCGGTGGCACGAACACCCATCAAAACCTGCAAGTAACAATTGTTCATTGAAGGAATAAATGAAAAGTCCTCTGCATGTGATGGAATGTTTATCTTCCCCAAGAGGGAAAGGCTGCACTCCACAGGGAATAGAGACAGCAGATCATGGAAAAGTTGGCTAATGGGAAGAGGCTCAAAATGGCTCTTTCTTAGAATGTCCCAGTATTTCCCTTCCAAGCCATCAAGATCTTTTCCCGAATCCAAAAGGCTCCTCTTGACTTTCCTAGGCTGGCCAGGTTCCCCCAAGTGAGAATTCCTCCCTTTCCCCACCCGGTTTTGAGGCAAGGACCCTGACTGGCCATGTCACAGAAGAGTCCTTACCCCTTGGGAGGAAGACCTGTGTCCATCAGACACACAAAGATGTGTCTGCCATTCTCCCTTCTGGTCATGCCGCTTCTGTCCCTCGTCAATCCTGGCCAAAAGAAGAAGGTGACATGTCAAAGGTTATCCTTCTAGGTCTGCCTCTCCTTTCTAGGACCGGCCATTCAGCCTGCCCAACTTTTTGCCTCTGCAACCCCTTGCACACAGGAAGCCATCTTGAGGAGAGGCTCTTAGAGACCCTGCAGTCCATCAATGTTGCCCCACCATGCCCAGGGTTTGTGGAGAAGGGGGTGGTACCTGTCAGGAGGCTCAGGAAGGTCCTCTACGTCGCTCTTCGTGCAGCAGAAGAGCGCTGAACATCTTTTCCAGATGTTCTGTGAAGAGAAAAGAAATAGGCATAAGTCAGTCATAAGAGTTGGGAAACATGACTTTCTCCCCTACTACTGCCAATTTCTTGGCAGCTGAGATGGCCACACTTACTCTAAAAAACCGTCGTACAGCCATGACCCCAAGCAGCTGTTGGTCCTTTCACTGCACGAAGGGAGAATGGACAGCTGGGGCCTGATTGGTGGCTTTTCAGGGAAACTGTCAACCTGGTTGCTTTGGCAACCAGGTAAACATTGGCCACATTCTAAACCTGCCCAAGGAGGGCAGCTCACCTGGGTTTAGGAGTGTCTGGATGGCCCGGTGGCTGACTCCTTTGGTGGCTTTTGGCCTCTGCCTTTCACGTGGGAAGTTGTTTGTTCATGAAAAAGAGAGAAGCACAATCATTGTGGCACAAAGCACAGAGGGAATCATACAATCCTAGGATAGATGGGAATTTTAGTCCAACCCCCTGCCCAAGGAAGGGCTCCCCATACCATCTCAGACAAATGACTGTCCAATCTTTTCTTGAAAATCTCCACAATGCAGCACACACAACTCTGGGATATTTCCTCTCCATACTCACACAGACTTCAGGCATGACCTCCCCGGAGGCCATGTTGCAAAGCGTTATTTTGAGCCTTCAGCGTTCACTTAATGACTTCAGCATTCGCTTAATGACTACAGCGTTCGCTTAACAACTACTGTAAAAATGTTCAAAAAATTAAGTCCAGTCACATGATGCTTTGACTTTTTAACTGCAACAATGTACGACTGTAATTCAGGGCTCAATCGCAGTCTCAGGTTGAGGACCACCTGTACTGATAATGTGACTTCAGGCTCAAAGAGAAAAACATTACAGATTTGTAGTGATGAGGAGAGAGATGCTGTACTTAAATATCTTCTAAGTAAATGTTGAAGCATTCACTGCCCTAACAAATAGAGACAGTTCTTCTTTCTTCAAGAATGGCCTTGCTGGTCTCAAATATGTTCCATTTTAAATTTCCAAATATCATAAACTAGGAACAAAAAACAAGAAATAAACAGCAGGCTCAAAGTAACCAGCTTCATAACTTATCCTTCAGTTATAGTGAAATATTAAACCACAGGCATCCCAGAAACAGAACAAATTCTTATTTTTTTTTCAGGTTTGCAGGTTTACTTCCAAAACGTCTATTGTTTCACATAGATATCCTTTTTCTTCCTCCAACGGGAGAATTCTCATTTATTTATATTCATATTTTAAATTCTGTCCTTGTATCCTCTTTGAGTTTATAAAAATATCTAACTTTGATATAATGCCCCAAACAGGAACAAACGTAGTTATCGTTATGACTGCATTTCTGAAGGATGGGCTTCAGAGTGGGTTGTGTAGGGATTAGAGAAATTTCAAAGGAAGGTTGAGGAAAAATATTGGAAGCAGGATTAAGTACACATAGTACAGGAAGTCCTCAACGTACAACAGTTCATTTAGTAACCCTTGAAAGTTACAATGACACTGAATAAAGTGACTTATGACCGTTTTTCACACTTACGACCTTTGTAGCAGTCCCATGCTCACGTGATCAACATTCAAATGCTTGGCAATTGGTTCATCCTTATGACCGTTGCTATGTCCGGAGGTCATGCGATCACCTTTTGCAACAGTTTGAAAAGCAAAACCAATGCGGAAGCCAGTTTCACTTAACAACCGTGTTACTAAGTTATCAAGCGCAGTGATTCATTAAGCAACTGTGGGAAGAAAAGTCGTAAAAGGGACAAAACTCACTTAACAAGTGTCTCCCTTAACAACAGAAATTTTGAGCTCAGTTCTCATCGTAAGTCGAGGACTACCTGTGCAGGAAAATCAAGCTGAGACTTGAGTCCATAACAAACTGATATTTAATTTGAGTTTGTCCCAAGAAGCTTTATAGTAACAAAATTGTCAATATTGTAAAATTTACATTAAAAACAACGTGAAAATGGATTATAAACAGGTTGCCTTAGCTGTACGATATTTCTACCCAATCCTGCCTTCCTTGGCTCTAAAGATGTATTTATACAGATAGTCCTCGACTTACAACCGTTCATTTTTTGACCCTTGAAAGTTACAACAGCCCTGACAAAGTAACTGATGACCATTTTTCACACTTACAACCTTTGTAGCAGTCCCATGATCATGTGATCAAAATTCAGATGTTTGGCAATTGGTTCATACTTATGACCGTTGCTGTGTCCGAAGGTCATGTAATCCCCTTTTGCAATCCTTTCAACAGCAAAATCAATGCGGAAGGCAGATTCACTTAACAACCGTGTTACTAACTTCACCACTTAATTCACTTAACAGCTGTGGCAAGAAAGATTGTAAAAGGAGAAAAACTCACTTAAAAACTCTCTCGCTTAGCAACAGAAACATTGGCTCAATTGTGGTCGTAAGTCGAGCACTACTAGTATAACTCTTAGTAGTTTTCTTAGGGCTAAGACTCCAAGCTTTCCTTCCATCTGCCACTCCCAGCTCCCAAATTACTCACTTCTCTTCCCTCCAAGAATACAAATATATAAATATAAATATAAACCAGAAGAGGAACCCAGTGTTACTATCCTTTGATTGACGAGTCTAAGATCCAATCCCCACTCACTGAATTTCTGGGCAACAGGAAATGGCCTCCTCCTTTCCCAACACGGGGCCTAAAAATCCAGCCTGAGCTGAGGAAGGTCTGTAGTCCTTGCAGTTTGTCCTGCTGTAGTCACCTCTCGGGCTGAGACAGGTAGCATTGTCAGTTCTTTCCACACATTTTTGCAGTGAAGACAGTTCCGCGCAAAGACAAAATTCCACAAGTAACTATGAATAGGATTATGGTGGTGATAAAATACCAGGGCAAAACAAGGCAAGGCAACAGTAAGTAATGGTTACACTGGATATTTCCCATTTGGGACCAAATCTTTAAAAAAATATCTCTCTCTCTCTCTCTCTCTCTCTCTCTCTCTCTCTGTGTGTGTGTGTGTGTGTGTGTGTGTGTGTGTTTGTGTGTTTGTGTGTATTTGTGTATGTGTGTGTGTTTATTTAGCATATGGAATATCATACATGGATTTGCAATATATATTAACATTTCATGTAGACCAATAAAACATAATATAATATAAATTTGAAAAAGATCTATGTTCTAAACCAGGGGTCTTCAAACTTGGCTCTTTTATGATTTGTGGACTTCACCTCCCAGAATTCCTCATCCAGAATTCCTCATCCAGGCATGCTGGCTGAGGAATTATGGGAGTTGAAGTCCACGAGTCATAAAAGAGCCAAGTTTGCCTACCCCTGGTCTAGGCCATCTAACCATTGAAGCAAAGCATTGTTTATATTTAAAAATGAGAGACTGTATATGCCTTCAGTTTACAGCGGGACATGAACTGATCTACGATTTGACGTGGTACCCGCACATTTAAACACCGGTTTGCTGTTCATGAGACCTAATGCTAATTGCTGTCTAAATTGTCCTGGCGCAGAATTGTTCCCTCATGCTGTTTAGTTTCCTTTTCAGAAAATACTGAAAGTAAATATAAAGGTAAAACCAGAAACTTTTCTTTTTGGTTTAATGGAAAAAAGACTTGGACAAAATGATGGAACTTCAATGTTATATACGCTGACTGCAACAAGACTAGTTTATGCACAAACATGTAAGGACATTTCGATCTCCACAATGGCGGAATGGCTGCAAAAGTTGATGGAGTTAGCAGAGATGGCTAAATTGACTCCTTTGATGAAAGAAAAAGACATAAGTCCTTTTGTTTCTACTTGGAAACCCTTTCTGGACTTCTGCACTTCTAGGCGGCTGGGCTAGAAGATCTCCAAGGTCCCTTCCAACTCTGGAATTCAGCTTCTAAGTGGCTTTTATGGCCTCCGACAAATGTCTTTTGGGGGTTTTATCTTCCAGCCTATTATTAAATGGTAAATATAGAATCTTTCTTCGGTAAGTAAACTCATATTCCAAAAGTTTCCAGGTTGGTTATTAATTTTAAGATGTATATTGCAAGACATGATCATTGCTTCTTGTGTATAGAAGAAATAACCCTCCAAATTACAGGAAGCCTTAACTTACAACACTTCATTTAATGACCATTCGAAGTTACAACGTCACTGAAAAAAGGGACATGTGAACCTTTGAGAGCTGTATGCAACGAAATTTCATTTTGATGTATGCCAATTGGTGTACATTCAAAGTGACAATAAAGTTGTTGTTGTTCTTGTTATTATTATTATTATTTTCACAAATACGACCTTTGCAGCATCCCCATGATTATGTTATCAAAATTAAGATGCTTGGCAACTGGTTCACACTTATGACCGTTGCTGTATCCCCAGGTCATGTGATTTTCTTTTGTGACCTTCTGACAAGCAAAGTCAATGGGGAAGCCAGATTCACTTAAGAACCAGGTTACTAACTTATGAACTGGAGTGATTCACTTAACAGGTGTGGCAAGAAAGGTCATAAAATGGGGTAAAACTCTGACGAAATTGGTGCCCCTCTCTAAGTGGTCAGATTGCAGTCGCTGTCAGGTCACCATTTGCATGGAGAGAAATGGCCAGTCTGGGAGTTGCACTCACCTCTCCAGAGAAAGTCGGTTAGAAGAGTTGGATTGCATATTTTGCTAGTGTATGCCTTGTAGCAACAACCTAGCATGACTTACAAGAAATTATGGCCTCTTAGCTACTATAAGTTGGGTATTGTTCTGTAAAATTCCTTATGAACTTTTGTCACACTTTCGTCCATTGCAGAACCCCATGGTCACGTGATCAATATTCAGATGCTTGGCAACTGACTCATGTTTAGGACGGTAGCAGTGTCCAGGGGTCATGTGATCAACTTTTGCGCCCTTCTGACAAGCAAAAGCAATGGGGAAGCCAGTCTTAACAACTGTGTTACTATCTTAACAACTGCAATGATCTACTTAACAACTGTGGCAAGAAACATTGTAAAATGAGGCAAAAGTCACTTCACAAATGTTCCATTTAGCAACATATATTTGGGGATCAATTGGGGTAGGTTGAGGACTACCTGTATGTAGTTGAGGAACCTCTGGAAGTGTCAGGTTTCCATTAATATTGTAACTAAATACTAATTCACTGTATGCTGTAGAACGGTGGGAAAAAATGGGACAAAGCTCAGACAAAGAATTTTGCTGAAATTTACATTTAATGAAAAGTTTACCCTATTCCTAACAAAAGTGTAATGAAAATAGGCCTAAGCTAAATTAGTATATATAAAATCTTTTTTACTTTTATTCTCCGAACAATAACTAGAACAACAAGAGCAAGTACAACAAAAAGAACAATTACAAAAACAACAACAATAACAAGACGCAGAAAGTTCCTTGGGGGAAAGTGGCTCATCGCTGGTCTTCGCTGCTGGGTCGGATTCCGCCGTCCATCGCCGTCCGTCTATATGCAGATAGAATAACAGAACAGAATACCAAGAGTTGGAAGGGACTTTGGAGGTCTTCTACTCCAACCCCCTACTCATGAACACATTGTTCCCAGCATCGCCTCCATCTGTCTGCTGTGCTAAATAGCCAGCTTCTGGTCCAGCCCATCAAGAAGGGCGAGACTTCCTCCTTGTGAATAAAAGAGCTGCCCTTTGCTGCTCCTGCCTTTTCTCTGCCCTACCTGTTCTCGGATGAGTGTATAAAGCAGTTCCTCCTCCAAACTAACCATCTGCAGCTGTGTGCTTTCCCATCCGAAAGCCTCCTGGCTGTCCTGCCGCACCTGTGCTCCAGCCAAATCCCTCTCCTCTGGCTGCTCGGAGGCATTGACCAACTCACCTCCTGATGTGCCTGGGACTGGTTCATCCTTCTCCGATCTGCCAACTGGAGAGGCATCTGGGGAAGCATCTGGGGGAGTAATCAAAGGCTTTTATTAGTACCACACGCTTTCTATAAAAGTACAAACACTTTGTTCTTTTTGGAGTTACTTTTGATACTTTTGTGGGGTTTTCTTAATAAGGACACTGGAGAAGGTTGCCATTTCCTTCTCCAGTGGACCATGTTGTGTTAGCGCTCTGCACTATGACCTGTCTGACTTGGGTGACCCTGCACGGCAGAGCGTATTGCTTCATTGAGCTTTGCAAGACTTCAACACAACAACAAAGAGGCTAAAATAGGTACCTCTTTTAATTAGAGACTGAAGTCCAGGGAGTCTTCCTCCAGGCTGCTGAGATTCTCCAGCGTGCCTTCCCCTTCTTCAGGAGAATCCTGTGAATGACAATGATTCCTCTTTAGCCATCAGTGAAAAGAGACTCAGAATTCCTAAAAGAGGTCCTATTGAATCAGGATCCTCATCGGGAACAATGCTTCTGTTGCAATCCCCACCCCCACCCAGCCATTCCCGCAGAAATGTAGGCTGTCTACTCTGCCCCTTAATGCCCTGCCCAGAAACAACAGGGTGCTGGAGAGGAGGAAGCAGAAAAAGGAAAGGGATAAGCACGGTGGTTCATATCCATTTAGGATACCAGTCCACTGCATTGGGCCCTTCCCTGCTGCTTTGCGGTACCCAACCAATCGCAACAGAGCTTGAGTGTTAGCCTAAATATGTTGTCCCAAGGGCCAGGTGTCACCTTGCTCCACTGCCCAGAGCCCTCCAGCACAGTTCACTCAGATTAGGAGAACTGAATAGAGGGACTCTATCCTTCCCCAAGAGAAAACACTTTGTCTTTCTTACCCACGGACTGGACGAAAGGCTGGCCTCCAAAGCCTCTGCAGCCTGCTCCCAGCTTCCCTCAGACACCTCATCCAAGAGGGCAGAAATGGAGTCGAAATCCTCCAGGCTGTTGATCCCGGAGCCCACCTGCACTTCCATCGAATCCTGCTAGTGACAGTATCGAGGCTAAATCCTAAGCCTTCTGCATCCCAATAAGATTGCTAAAGGACAGGGTGCGTTCAGGCCCTGTGTGCCAACAGCAAGAGAGCCTCCATCGGCCCCATTGCCAAGACTTTCTTACCTCCGAGGTCTGCGTCTTCTCCTCAGTAGGAGAGAGCTCCTCTTCTGCCGGCTGGTCTTCTTCGTCCTGAAATAACAATGTGAAGGTTCTGTCTGTTGGCATCTCCACAGAGACAATGCTTCTTCTTTTAGTGGGGCAGAAGCTGTTCAGGTCTTACCGACTCAACGCAGGTCTCCAAAATGGGGGGGAGTCGCGGCCTCCAGTGCTCTTGCTTTTTCTCTCTGGGGAGCGAAACGAAGAGGCCAAAGGTGAAAAGTAGCCACGGGCCCTTTTTAAAAAAGTGGTCCCGTGGAGGTTCTAAGAACCCTTCCAGCTGGCCTGCCAAGGGGATTGGCCTGCCAAAGGGGCTGCCCTCAGTCATTCTTCCTTTGCAGAGGCAGAGGGCAGAGATGCCTCCCTTCTGCAAAGGTTTCACCCTCCGAGGTGTTACCTACCTTGATAAGCAGGCACTGCTTTCCTCCTGCACGTCGTCCCTTGGTTGGCATTCTTCCAAAGGATCCTGAAATAACAATGCAAATATTACAACTGTCGGCATATCAACAAACCCGCAGCGAAAGGGCTTCTGCATGGTGAGGAGCTGGTCTGGGCTTACCGACTCAGTGCAGGTCTCCGAGATAGTTAAGAGCCGCGGCCTCCATTTCGCCATGTTCTCATTTCTGGGGAGAGAATGAAGAGCCAAAGATGAAAAGTAGCCATGCGATGCCTCCCCTCTGCAAACGGTTCTTCGAGCCCTTTTCTTTAGGGCTTTAGTGCGTCCGCCTTTTCGGGGGCTTCAGAATACTTCAGCTGAGAACACCTACCTCATTGAAATAAGAACTGGCGCCACCTCTTCCTTCCTGGGGATCCGGGCGGTGGCACGAACACCCATCAAAACCTGCAAGTAACAATTGTTCATTGAAGGAATAAATGAAAAGTCCTCTGCATGTGATGGAATGTTTATCTTCCCCAAGAGGGAAAGGCTGCACTCCACAGGGAATAGAGACAGCAGATCATGGAAAAGTTGGCTAATGGGAAGAGGCTCAAAATGGCTCTTTCTTAGAATGTCCCAGTATTTCCCTTCCAAGCCATCAAGATCTTTTCCCGAATCCAAAAGGCTCCTCTTGACTTTCCTAGGCTGGCCAGGTTCCCCCAAGTGAGAATTCCTCCCTTTCCCCACCCGGTTTTGAGGCAAGGACCCTGACTGGCCATGTCACAGAAGAGTCCTTACCCCTTGGGAGGAAGACCTGTGTCCATCAGACACACAAAGATGTGTCTGCCATTCTCCCTTCTGGTCATGCCGCTTCTGTCCCTCGTCAGTCCTGGCCAAAAGAAGAAGGTGACATGTCAAAGGTTATCCTTCTAGGTCTGCCTCTCCTTTCTAGGACCGGCCATTCAGCCTGCCCAACTTTTTGCCTCTGCAACCCCTTGCACACAGGAAGCCATCTTGAGGAGAGGCTCTTAGAGACCCTGCAGTCCATCAATGTTGCCCCACCATGCCCAGGGTTTGTGGAGAAGGGGGTGGTACCTGTCAGGAGGCTCAGGAAGGTCCTCTACGTCGCTCTTCGTGCAGCAGAAGAGCGCTGAACATCTTTTCCAGATGTTCTGTGAAGAGAAAAGAAATAGGCATAAGTCAGTCATAAGAGTTGGGAAACATGACTTTCTCCCCTACTACTGCCAATTTCTTGGCAGCTGAGATGGCCACACTTACTCTAAAAAACCGTCGTACAGCCATGACCCCAAGCAGCTGTTGGTCCTTTCACTGCACGAAGGGAGAATGGACAGCTGGGGCCTGATTGGTGGCTTTTCAGGGAAACTGTCAACCTGGTTGCTTTGGCAACCAGGTAAACATTGGCCACATTCTAAACCTGCCCAAGGAGGGCAGCTCACCTGGGTTTAGGAGTGTCTGGATGGCCCGGTGGCTGACTCCTTTGGTGGCTTTTGGCCTCTGCCTTTCACGTGGGAAGTTGTTTGTTCATGAAAAAGAGAGAAGCACAATCATTGTGGCACAAAGCACAGAGGGAATCATACAATCCTAGGATAGATGGGAATTTTAGTCCAACCCCCTGCCCAAGGAAGGGCTCCCCATACCATCTCAGACAAATGACTGTCCAATCTTTTCTTGAAAATCTCCACAATGCAGCACACACAACTCTGGGATATTTCCTCTCCATACTCACACAGACTTCAGGCATGACCTCCCCGGCGGCCATGTTGCAAAGCGTTATTTTGAGCCTTCAGCGTTCACTTAATGACTTCAGCATTCGCTTAATGACTACAGCGTTCGCTTAACAACTACTGTAAAAATGTTCAAAAAATTAGGTCCAGTCACATGATGCTTTGACTTTTTAACTGCAACAATGTACGACTGTAATTCAGGGCTCAATCGCAGTCTCAGGTTGAGGACCACCTGTACTGATAATGTGACTTCAGGCTCAAAGAGAAAAACATTACAGATTTGTAGTGATGAGGAGAGAGATGCTGTACTTAAATATCTTCTAAGTAAATGTTGAAGCATTCACTGCCCTAACAAATAGAGACAGTTCTTCTTTCTTCAAGAATGGCCTTGCTGGTCTCAAATATGTTCCATTTTAAATTTCCAAATATCATAAACTAGGAACAAAAAACAAGAAATAAACAGCAGGCTCAAAGTAACCAGCTTCATAACTTATCCTTCAGTTATAGTGAAATATTAAACCACAGGCATCCCAGAAACAGAACAAATTCTTATTTTTTTTTTCAGGTTTGCAGGTTTACTTCCAAAACGTCTATTGTTTCACATAGATATCCTTTTTCTTCCTCCAACGGGAGAATTCTCATTTATTTATATTCATATTTTAAATTCTGTCCTTGTATCCTCTTTGAGTTTATAAAAATATCTAACTTTGATATAATGCCCCAAACAGGAACAAACGTAGTTATCGTTATGACTGCATTTCTGAAGGATGGGCTTCAGAGTGGGTTGTGTAGGGATTAGAGAAATTTCAAAGGAAGGTTGAGGAAAAATATTGGAAGCAGGATTAAGTACACATAGTACAGGAAGTCCTCAACGTACAACAGTTCATTTAGTAACCCTTGAAAGTTACAATGACACTGAATAAAGTGACTTATGACCGTTTTTCACACTTACGACCTTTGTAGCAGTCCCATGCTCACGTGATCAACATTCAAATGCTTGGCAATTGGTTCATCCTTATGACCGTTGCTATGTCCGGAGGTCATGCGATCACCTTTTGCAACAGTTTGAAAAGCAAAACCAATGCGGAAGCCAGCTTCACTTAACAACCGTGTTACTAAGTTATCAAGCGCAGTGATTCATTAAGCAACTGTGGGAAGAAAAGTCGTAAAAGGGACAAAACTCACTTAACAAGTGTCTCCCTTAACAACAGAAATTTTGAGCTCAGTTCTCATCGTAAGTCGAGGACTACCTGTGCAGGAAAATCAAGCTGAGACTTGAGTCCATAACAAACTGATATTTAATTTGAGTTTGTCCCAAGAAGCTTTATAGTAACAAAATTGTCAATATTGTAAAATTTACATTAAAAACAACGTGAAAATGGATTATAAACAGGTTGCCTTAGCTGTACGATATTTCTACCCAATCCTGCCTTCCTTGGCTCTAAAGATGTATTTATACAGATAGTCCTCGACTTACAACCGTTCATTTTTTGACCCTTGAAAGTTACAACAGCCCTGACAAAGTAACTGATGACCATTTTTCACACTTACGACCTTTGTAGCAGTCCCATGATCATGTGATCAAAATTCAGATGTTTGGCAATTGGTTCATACTTATGACCGTTGCTGTGTCCGAAGGTCATGTGATCCCCTTTTGCAATCCTTTCAACAGCAAAATCAATGCGGAAGGCAGATTCACTTAACAACCGTGTTACTAACTTCACCACTTAATTCACTTAACAGCTGTGGCAAGAAAGATTGTAAAAGGAGAAAAACTCACTTAAAAACTCTCTCGCTTAGCAACAGAAACATTGGCTCAATTGTGGTCGTAAGTCGAGCACTACTAGTATAACTCTTAGTAGTTTTCTTAGGGCTAAGACTCCAAGCTTTCCTTCCATCTGCCACTCCCAGCTCCCAAATTACTCACTTCTCTTCCCTCCAAGAATACAAATATATAAATATAAATATAAACCAGAAGAGGAACCCAGTGTTACTATCCTTTGATTGACGAGTCTAAGATCCAATCCCCACTCACTGAATTTCTGGGCAACAGGAAATGGCCTCCTCCTTTCCCAACACGGGGCCTAAAAATCCAGCCTGAGCTGAGGAAGGTCTGTAGTCCCTGCAGTTTGTCCTGCTGTAGTCACCTCTCGGGCTGAGACAGGTAGCATTGTCAATTCTTTCCACACATTTTTGCAGTGAAGACAGTTCCGCACAAAGACAAAATTCCACAAGTAACTATGAATAGGATTATGGTGGTGATAAAATACCAGGGCAAAACAAGGCAAGGCAACAGTAAGTAATGGTTACACTGGATATTTCCCATTTGGGACCAAATCTTTAAAAAAATCTCTCTCTCTCTCTCTCTCTCTCTCTGTGTGTGTGTGTTGTGTGTTTGTGTGTATTTGTGTATGTGTGTGTGTTTATTTAGCATATGGAATATCATACATGGATTTGCAATATATATTAACATTTCATGTAGACCAATAAAACATAATATAATATAAATTTGAAAAAGATCTATGTTCTAAACCAGGGGTCTTCAAACTTGGCTCTTTTATGATTTGTGGACTTCACCTCCCAGAATTCCTCATCCAGGCATGCTGGCTGAGGAATTATGGGAGTTGAAGTCCACGAGTCATAAAAGAGCCAAGTTTGCCTACCCCTGGTCTAGGCCATCTAACCATTGAAGCAAAGCATTGTTTATATTTAAAAATGAGAGACTGTATATGCCTTCAGTTTACAGCGGGACATGAACTGATCTACGATTTGACGTGGTACCCGCACATTTAAACACCGGTTTGCTGTTCATGAGACCTAATGCTAATTGCTGTCTAAATTGTCCTGGCGCAGAATTGTTCCCTCATGCTGTTTAGTTTCCTTTTCAGAAAATACTGAAAGTAAATATAAAGGTAAAACCAGAAACTTTTCTTTTTGGTTTAATGGAAAAAAGACTTGGACAAAATGATGGAACTTCAATGTTATATACGCTGACTGCAACAAGACTAGTTTATGCACAAACATGTAAGGACATTTCGATCTCCACAATGGCGGAATGGCTGCAAAAGTTGATGGAGTTAGCAGAGATGGCTAAATTGACTCCTTTGATGAAAGAAAAAGACATAAGTCCTTTTGTTTCTACTTGGAAACCCTTTCTGGACTTCTGCACTTCTAGGCGGCTGGGCTAGAAGATCTCCAAGGTCCCTTCCAACTCTGGAATTCAGCTTCTAAGTGGCTTTTATGGCCTCCGACAAATGTCTTTTGGGGTTTTATCTTCCAGCCTATTATTAAATGGTAAATATAGAATCTTTCTTCGGTAAGTAAACTCATATTCCAAAAGTTTCCAGGTTGGTTATTAATTTTAAGATGTATATTGCAAGACATGATCATTGCTTCTTGTGTATAGAAGAAATAACCCTCCAAATTACAGGAAGCCTTAACTTACAACACTTCATTTAATGACCATTCGAAGTTACAACGTCACTGAAAAAAGGGACATGTGAACCTTTGAGAGCTGTATGCAACGAAATTTCATTTTGATGTATGCCAATTGGTGTACATTCAAAGTGACAATAAAGTTGTTGTTGTTCTTGTTATTATTATTATTATTTTCCACAAATACGACCTTTGCAGCATCCCCATGATTATGTTATCAAAATTAAGATGCTTGGCAACTGGTTCACACTTATGACCGTTGCTGTGTCCCCAGGTCATGTGATTTTCTTTTGTGACCTTCTGACAAGCAAAGTCAATGGGGAAGCCAGATTCACTTAAGAACCAGGTTACTAACTTATGAACTGGAGTGATTCACTTAACAGGTGTGGCAAGAAAGGTCATAAAATGGGGTAAAACTCAGATGAAATTGGTGCCCCTCTCTAAGTGGTCAGATTGCAGTCGCTGTCAGGTCACCATTTGCATGGAGAGAAATGGCCAGTCTGGGAGTTGCACTCACCTCTCCAGAGAAAGTCGGTTAGAAGAGTTGGATTGCATATTTTGCTAGTGTATGCCTTGTAGCAACAACCTAGCATGACTTACAAGAAATTATGGCCTCTTAGCTACTATAAGTTGGGTATTGTTCTGTAAAATTCCTTATGAACTTTTGTCACACTTTCGTCCATTGCAGAACCCCATGGTCACGTGATCAATATTCAGATGCTTGGCAACTGACTCATGTTTAGGACGGTAGCAGTGTCCAGGGGTCATGTGATCAACTTTTGCGCCCTTCTGACAAGCAAAAGCAATGGGGAAGCCAGTCTTAACAACTGTGTTACTATCTTAACAACTGCAATGATCTACTTAACAACTGTGGCAAGAAACATTGTAAAATGAGGCAAAAGTCACTTCACAAATGTTCCATTTAGCAACATATATTTGGGGATCAATTGGGGTAGGTTGAGGACTACCTGTATGTAGTTGAGGAACCTCTGGAAGTGTCAGGTTTCCATTAATATTGTAACTAAATACTAATTCACTGTATGCTGTAGAACGGTGGGAAAAAATGGGACAAAGCTCAGACAAAGAATTTTGCTGAAATTTACATTTAATGAAAAGTTTACCCTATTCCTAACAAAAGTGTAATGAAAATAGGCCTAAGCTAAATTAGTATATATAAAATCTTTTTTACTTTTATTCTCCGAACAATAACTAGAACAACAAGAGCAAGTACAACAAAAAGAACAATTACAAAAACAACAACAATAACAAGACGCAGAAAGTTCCTTGGGGGAAAGTGGCTCATCGCTGGTCTTCGCTGCTGGGTCGGATTCCGCCGTCCATCGCCTTCCGTCTATATGCAGATAGAATAACAGAACAGAATACCAAGAGTTGGAAGGGACTTTGGAGGTCTTCTACTCCAACCCCCTACTCATGAACACATTGTTCCCAGCATCGCCTCCATCTGTCTGCTGTGCTAAATAGCCAGCTTCTGGTCCAGCCCATCAAGAAGGGCGAGACTTCCTCCTTGTGAATAAAAGAGCTGCCCTTTGCTGCTCCTGCCTTTTCTCTGCCCTACTTGTTCTCGGATGAGTGTATAAAGCAGTTCCTCCTCCAAACTAACCATCTGCAGCTGTGTGCTTTCCCATCCGAAAGCCTCCTGGCTGTCCTGCCGCACCTGTGCTCCAGCCAAATCCCTCTCCTCTGGCTGCTCGGAGGCATTGACCAACTCACCTCCTGATGTGCCTGGGACTGGTTCATCCTTCTCCGATCTGCCAACTGGAGAGGCATCTGGGGAAGCATCTGGGGGAGTAATCAAAGGCTTTTATTAGTACCACACGCTTTCTATAAAAGTACAAACACTTTGTTCTTTTTGGAGTTACTTTTGATACTTTTGTGGGGTTTTCTTAATAAGGACACTGGAGAAGGTTGCCATTTCCTTCTCCAGTGGACCATGTTGTGTTAGCGCTCTGCACTATGACCTGTCTGACTTGGGTGACCCTGCACGGCAGAGCGTATTGCTTCATTGAGCTTTGCAAGACTTCAACACAACAACAAAGAGGCTAAAATAGGTACCTCTTTTAATTAGAGACTGAAGTCCAGGGAGTCTTCCTCCAGGCTGCTGAGATTCTCCAGCGTGCCTTCCCCTTCTTCAGGAGAATCCTGTGAATGACAATGATTCCTCTTTAGCCATCAGTGAAAAGAGACTCAGAATTCCTAAAAGAGGTCCTATTGAATCAGGATCCTCATCGGGAACAATGCTTCTGTTGCAATCCCCACCCCCACCCAGCCATTCCCGCAGAAATGTAGGCTGTCTACTCTGCCCCTTAATGCCCTGCCCAGAAACAACAGGGTGCTGGAGAGGAGGAAGCAGAAAAAGGAAAGGGATAAGCAGGGTGGTTCATATCCATTTAGGATACCAGTCCACTGCATTGGGCCCTTCCCTGCTGCTTTGCGGTACCCAACCAATCGCAACAGAGCTTGAGTGTTAGCCTAAATATGTTGTCCCAAGGGCCAGGTGTCACCTTGCTCCACTGCCCAGAGCCCTCCAGCACAGTTCACTCAGATTAGGAGAACTGAATAGAGGGACTCTATCCTTCCCCAAGAGAAAACACTTTGTCTTTCTTACCCACGGACTGGACGAAAGGCTGGCCTCCAAAGCCTCTGCAGCCTGCTCCCAGCTTCCCTCAGACACCTCATCCAAGAGGGCAGAAATGGAGTCGAAATCCTCCAGGCTGTTGATCCCGGAGCCCACCTGCACTTCCATCGAATCCTGCTAGTGACAGTATCGAGGCTAAATCCTAAGCCTTCTGCATCCCAATAAGATTGCTAAAGGACAGGGTGCGTTCAGGCCCTGTGTGCCAACAGCAAGAGAGCCTCCATCGGCCCCATTGCCAAGACTTTCTTACCTCCGAGGTCTGCGTCTTCTCCTCAGTAGGAGAGAGCTCCTCTTCTGCCGGCTGGTCTTCTTCGTCCTGAAATAACAATGTGAAGGTTCTGTCTGTTGGCATCTCCACAGAGACAATGCTTCTTCTTTTAGTGGGGCAGAAGCTGTTCAGGTCTTACCGACTCAACGCAGGTCTCCAAAATGGGGGGGAGTCGCGGCCTCCAGTGCTCTTGCTTTTTCTCTCTGGGGAGCGAAACGAAGAGGCCAAAGGTGAAAAGTAGCCACGGGCCCTTTTTAAAAAAGTGGTCCCGTGGAGGTTCTAAGAACCCTTCCAGCTGGCCTGCCAAGGGGATTGGCCTGCCAAAGGGGCTGCCTTCAGTCATTCTTCCTTTGCAGAGGCAGAGGGCAGAGATGCCTCCCTTCTGCAAAGGTTTCACCCTCCGAGGTGTTACCTACCTTGATAAGCAGGCACTGCTTTCCTCCTGCACGTCGTCCCTTGGTTGGCATTCTTCCAAAGGATCCTGAAATAACAATGCAAATATTACAACTGTCGGCATATCAACAAACCCGCAGCGAAAGGGCTTCTGCATGGTGAGGAGCTGGTCTGGGCTTACCGACTCAGTGCAGGTCTCCGAGATAGTTAAGAGCCGCGGCCTCCATTTCGCCATGTTCTCATTTCTGGGGAGAGAATGAAGAGCCAAAGATGAAAAGTAGCCATGCGATGCCTCCCCTCTGCAAACGGTTCTTCGAGCCCTTTTCTTTAGGGCTTTAGTGCGTCCGCCTTTTCGGGGGCTTCAGAATACTTCAGCTGAGAACACCTACCTCATTGAAATAAGAACTGGCGCCACCTCTTCCTTCCTGGGGATCCGGGCGGTGGCACGAACACCCATCAAAACCTGCAAGTAACAATTGTTCATTGAAGGAATAAATGAAAAGTCCTCTGCATGTGATGGAATGTTTATCTTCCCCAAGAGGGAAAGGCTGCACTCCACAGGGAATAGAGACAGCAGATCATGGAAAAGTTGGCTAATGGGAAGAGGCTCAAAATGGCTCTTTCTTAGAATGTCCCAGTATTTCCCTTCCAAGCCATCAAGATCTTTTCCCGAATCCAAAAGGCTCCTCTTGACTTTCCTAGGCTGGCCAGGTTCCCCCAAGTGAGAATTCCTCCCTTTCCCCACCCGGTTTTGAGGCAAGGACCCTGACTGGCCATGTCACAGAAGAGTCCTTACCCCTTGGGAGGAAGACCTGTGTCCATCAGACACACAAAGATGTGTCTGCCATTCTCCCTTCTGGTCATGCCGCTTCTGTCCCTCGTCAATCCTGGCCAAAAGAAGAAGGTGACATGTCAAAGGTTATCCTTCTAGGTCTGCCTCTCCTTTCTAGGACCGGCCATTCAGCCTGCCCAACTTTTTGCCTCTGCAACCCCTTGCACACAGGAAGCCATCTTGAGGAGAGGCTCTTAGAGACCCTGCAGTCCATCAATGTTGCCCCACCATGCCCAGGGTTTGTGGAGAAGGGGGTGGTACCTGTCAGGAGGCTCAGGAAGGTCCTCTACGTCGCTCTTCGTGCAGCAGAAGAGCGCTGAACATCTTTTCCAGATGTTCTGTGAAGAGAAAAGAAATAGGCATAAGTCAGTCATAAGAGTTGGGAAACATGACTTTCTCCCCTACTACTGCCAATTTCTTGGCAGCTGAGATGGCCACACTTACTCTAAAAAACCGTCGTACAGCCATGACCCCAAGCAGCTGTTGGTCCTTTCACTGCACGAAGGGAGAATGGACAGCTGGGGCCTGATTGGTGGCTTTTCAGGGAAACTGTCAACCTGGTTGCTTTGGCAACCAGGTAAACATTGGCCACATTCTAAACCTGCCCAAGGAGGGCAGCTCACCTGGGTTTAGGAGTGTCTGGATGGCCCGGTGGCTGACTCCTTTGGTGGCTTTTGGCCTCTGCCTTTCACGTGGGAAGTTGTTTGTTCATGAAAAAGAGAGAAGCACAATCATTGTGGCACAAAGCACAGAGGGAATCATACAATCCTAGGATAGATGGGAATTTTAGTCCAACCCCCTGCCCAAGGAAGGGCTCCCCATACCATCTCAGACAAATGACTGTCCAATCTTTTCTTGAAAATCTCCACAATGCAGCACACACAACTCTGGGATATTTCCTCTCCATACTCACACAGACTTCAGGCATGACCTCCCCGGAGGCCATGTTGCAAAGCGTTATTTTGAGCCTTCAGCGTTCACTTAATGACTTCAGCATTCGCTTAATGACTACAGCGTTCGCTTAACAACTACTGTAAAAATGTTCAAAAAATTAAGTCCAGTCACATGATGCTTTGACTTTTTAACTGCAACAATGTACGACTGTAATTCAGGGCTCAATCGCAGTCTCAGGTTGAGGACCACCTGTACTGATAATGTGACTTCAGGCTCAAAGAGAAAAACATTACAGATTTGTAGTGATGAGGAGAGAGATGCTGTACTTAAATATCTTCTAAGTAAATGTTGAAGCATTCACTGCCCTAACAAATAGAGACAGTTCTTCTTTCTTCAAGAATGGCCTTGCTGGTCTCAAATATGTTCCATTTTAAATTTCCAAATATCATAAACTAGGAACAAAAAACAAGAAATAAACAGCAGGCTCAAAGTAACCAGCTTCATAACTTATCCTTCAGTTATAGTGAAATATTAAACCACAGGCATCCCAGAAACAGAACAAATTCTTATTTTTTTTTTCAGGTTTGCAGGTTTACTTCCAAAACGTCTATTGTTTCACATAGATATCCTTTTTCTTCCTCCAACGGGAGAATTCTCATTTATTTATATTCATATTTTAAATTCTGTCCTTGTATCCTCTTTGAGTTTATAAAAATATCTAACTTTGATATAATGCCCCAAACAGGAACAAACGTAGTTATCGTTATGACTGCATTTCTGAAGGATGGGCTTCAGAGTGGGTTGTGTAGGGATTAGAGAAATTTCAAAGGAAGGTTGAGGAAAAATATTGGAAGCAGGATTAAGTACACATAGTACAGGAAGTCCTCAACGTACAACAGTTCATTTAGTAACCCTTGAAAGTTACAATGACACTGAATAAAGTGACTTATGACCGTTTTTCACACTTACGACCTTTGTAGCAGTCCCATGCTCACGTGATCAACATTCAAATGCTTGGCAATTGGTTCATCCTTATGACCGTTGCTATGTCCGGAGGTCATGCGATCACCTTTTGCAACAGTTTGAAAAGCAAAACCAATGCGGAAGCCAGTTTCACTTAACAACCGTGTTACTAAGTTATCAAGCGCAGTGATTCATTAAGCAACTGTGGGAAGAAAAGTCGTAAAAGGGACAAAACTCACTTAACAAGTGTCTCCCTTAACAACAGAAATTTTGAGCTCAGTTCTCATCGTAAGTCGAGGACTACCTGTGCAGGAAAATCAAGCTGAGACTTGAGTCCATAACAAACTGATATTTAATTTGAGTTTGTCCCAAGAAGCTTTATAGTAACAAAATTGTCAATATTGTAAAATTTACATTAAAAACAACGTGAAAATGGATTATAAACAGGTTGCCTTAGCTGTACGATATTTCTACCCAATCCTGCCTTCCTTGGCTCTAAAGATGTATTTATACAGATAGTCCTCGACTTACAACCGTTCATTTTTTGACCCTTGAAAGTTACAACAGCCCTGACAAAGTAACTGATGACCATTTTTCACACTTACAACCTTTGTAGCAGTCCCATGATCATGTGATCAAAATTCAGATGTTTGGCAATTGGTTCATACTTATGACCGTTGCTGTGTCCGAAGGTCATGTAATCCCCTTTTGCAATCCTTTCAACAGCAAAATCAATGCGGAAGGCAGATTCACTTAACAACCGTGTTACTAACTTCACCACTTAATTCACTTAACAGCTGTGGCAAGAAAGATTGTAAAAGGAGAAAAACTCACTTAAAAACTCTCTCGCTTAGCAACAGAAACATTGGCTCAATTGTGGTCGTAAGTCGAGCACTACTAGTATAACTCTTAGTAGTTTTCTTAGGGCTAAGACTCCAAGCTTTCCTTCCATCTGCCACTCCCAGCTCCCAAATTACTCACTTCTCTTCCCTCCAAGAATACAAATATATAAATATAAATATAAACCAGAAGAGGAACCCAGTGTTACTATCCTTTGATTGACGAGTCTAAGATCCAATCCCCACTCACTGAATTTCTGGGCAACAGGAAATGGCCTCCTCCTTTCCCAACACGGGGCCTAAAAATCCAGCCTGAGCTGAGGAAGGTCTGTAGTCCTTGCAGTTTGTCCTGCTGTAGTCACCTCTCGGGCTGAGACAGGTAGCATTGTCAGTTCTTTCCACACATTTTTGCAGTGAAGACAGTTCCGCGCAAAGACAAAATTCCACAAGTAACTATGAATAGGATTATGGTGGTGATAAAATACCAGGGCAAAACAAGGCAAGGCAACAGTAAGTAATGGTTACACTGGATATTTCCCATTTGGGACCAAATCTTTAAAAAAATATCTCTCTCTCTCTCTCTCTCTCTCTCTGTGTGTGTGTGTGTGTTTGTGTGTTTGTGTGTATTTGTGTATGTGTGTGTGTTTATTTAGCATATGGAATATCATACATGGATTTGCAATATATATTAACATTTCATGTAGACCAATAAAACATAATATAATATAAATTTGAAAAAGATCTATGTTCTAAACCAGGGGTCTTCAAACTTGGCTCTTTTATGATTTGTGGACTTCACCTCCCAGAATTCCTCATCCAGGCATGCTGGCTGAGGAATTATGGGAGTTGAAGTCCACGAGTCATAAAAGAGCCAAGGTTGCCTACCCCTGGTCTAGGCCATCTAACCATTGAAGCAAAGCATTGTTTATATTTAAAAATGAGAGACTGTATATGCCTTCAGTTTACAGCGGGACATGAACTGATCTACGATTTGACGTGGTACCCGCACATTTAAACACCGGTTTGCTGTTCATGAGACCTAATGCTAATTGCTGTCTAAATTGTCCTGGCGCAGAATTGTTCCCTCATGCTGTTTAGTTTCCTTTTCAGAAAATACTGAAAGTAAATATAAAGGTAAAACCAGAAACTTTTCTTTTTGGTTTAATGGAAAAAAGACTTGGACAAAATGATGGAACTTCAATGTTATATACGCTGACTGCAACAAGACTAGTTTATGCACAAACATGTAAGGACATTTCGATCTCCACAATGGCGGAATGGCTGCAAAAGTTGATGGAGTTAGCAGAGATGGCTAAATTGACTCCTTTGATGAAAGAAAAAGACATAAGTCCTTTTGTTTCTACTTGGAAACCCTTTCTGGACTTCTGCACTTCTAGGCGGCTGGGCTAGAAGATCTCCAAGGTCCCTTCCAACTCTGGAATTCAGCTTCTAAGTGGCTTTTATGGCCTCCGACAAATGTCTTTTGGGGTTTTATCTTCCAGCCTATTATTAAATGGTAAATATAGAATCTTTCTTCGGTAAGTAAACTCATATTCCAAAAGTTTCCAGGTTGGTTATTAATTTTAAGATGTATATTGCAAGACATGATCATTGCTTCTTGTGTATAGAAGAAATAACCCTCCAAATTACAGGAAGCCTTAACTTACAACACTTCATTTAATGACCATTCGAAGTTACAACGTCACTGAAAAAAGGGACATGTGAACCTTTGAGAGCTGTATGCAACGAAATTTCATTTTGATGTATGCCAATTGGTGTACATTCAAAGTGACAATAAAGTTGTTGTTGTTCTTGTTATTATTATTATTATTTTCACAAATACGACCTTTGCAGCATCCCCATGATTATGTTATCAAAATTAAGATGCTTGGCAACTGGTTCACACTTATGACCGTTGCTGTGTCCCCAGGTCATGTGATTTTCTTTTGTGACCTTCTGACAAGCAAAGTCAATGGGGAAGCCAGATTCACTTAAGAACCAGGTTACTAACTTATGAACTGGAGTGATTCACTTAACAGGTGTGGCAAGAAAGGTCATAAAATGGGGTAAAACTCAGATGAAATTGGTGCCCCTCTCTAAGTGGTCAGATTGCAGTCGCTGTCAGGTCACCATTTGCATGGAGAGAAATGGCCAGTCTGGGAGTTGCACTCACCTCTCCAGAGAAAGTCGGTTAGAAGAGTTGGATTGCATATTTTGCTAGTGTATGCCTTGTAGCAACAACCTAGCATGACTTGCAAGAAATTATGGCCTCTTAGCTACTATAAGTTGGGTATTGTTCTGTAAAATTCCTTATGAACTTTTTTCACACTTTCGTCCATTGCAGAACCCCATGGTCACGTGATCAATATTCAGATGCTTGGCAACTGACTCATGTTTAGGACGGTAGCAGTGTCCAGGGGTCATGTGATCAACTTTTGCGCCCTTCTGACAAGCAAAAGCAATGGGGAAGCCAGTCTTAACAACTGTGTTACTATCTTAACAACTGCAATGATCTACTTAACAACTGTGGCAAGAAACATTGTAAAATGAGGCAAAAGTCACTTCACAAATGTTCCATTTAGCAACATATATTTGGGGATCAATTGGGGTAGGTTGAGGACTACCTGTATGTAGTTGAGGAACCTCTGGAAGTGTCAGGTTTCCATTAATATTGTAACTAAATACTAATTCACTGTATGCTGTAGAACGGTGGGAAAAAATGGGACAAAGCTCAGACAAAGAATTTTGCTGAAATTTACATTTAATGAAAAGTTTACCCTATTCCTAACAAAAGTGTAATGAAAATAGGCCTAAGCTAAATTAGTATATATAAAATCTTTTTTACTTTTATTCTCCGAACAATAACTAGAACAACAAGAGCAAGTACAACAAAAAGAACAATTACAAAAACAACAACAATAACAAGACGCAGAAAGTTCCTTGGGGGAAAGTGGCTCATCGCTGGTCTTCGCTGCTGGGTCGGATTCCGCCGTCCATCGCCGTCCGTCTATATGCAGATAGAATAACAGAACAGAATACCAAGAGTTGGAAGGGACTTTGGAGGTCTTCTACTCCAACCCCCTACTCATGAACACATTGTTCCCAGCATCGCCTCCATCTGTCTGCTGTGCTAAATAGCCAGCTTCTGGTCCAGCCCATCAAGAAGGGCGAGACTTCCTCCTTGTGAATAAAAGAGCTGCCCTTTGCTGCTCCTGCCTTTTCTCTGCCCTACCTGTTCTCGGATGAGTGTATAAAGCAGTTCCTCCTCCAAACTAACCATCTGCAGCTGTGTGCTTTCCCATCCGAAAGCCTCCTGGCTGTCCTGCCGCACCTGTGCTCCAGCCAAATCCCTCTCCTCTGGCTGCTCGGAGGCATTGACCAACTCACCTCCTGATGTGCCTGGGACTGGTTCATCCTTCTCCGATCTGCCAACTGGAGAGGCATCTGGGGAAGCATCTGGGGGAGTAATCAAAGGCTTTTATTAGTACCACACGCTTTCTATAAAAGTACAAACACTTTGTTCTTTTTGGAGTTACTTTTGATACTTTTGTGGGGTTTTCTTAATAAGGACACTGGAGAAGGTTGCCATTTCCTTCTCCAGTGGACCATGTTGTGTTAGCGCTCTGCACTATGACCTGTCTGACTTGGGTGACCCTGCACGGCAGAGCGTATTGCTTCATTGAGCTTTGCAAGACTTCAACACAACAACAAAGAGGCTAAAATAGGTACCTCTTTTAATTAGAGACTGAAGTCCAGGGAGTCTTCCTCCAGGCTGCTGAGATTCTCCAGCGTGCCTTCCCCTTCTTCAGGAGAATCCTGTGAATGACAATGATTCCTCTTTAGCCATCAGTGAAAAGAGACTCAGAATTCCTAAAAGAGGTCCTATTGAATCAGGATCCTCATCGGGAACAATGCTTCTGTTGCAATCCCCACCCCCACCCAGCCATTCCCGCAGAAATGTAGGCTGTCTACTCTGCCCCTTAATGCCCTGCCCAGAAACAACAGGGTGCTGGAGAGGAGGAAGCAGAAAAAGGAAAGGGATAAGCACGGTGGTTCATATCCATTTAGGATACCAGTCCACTGCATTGGGCCCTTCCCTGCTGCTTTGCGGTACCCAACCAATCGCAACAGAGCTTGAGTGTTAGCCTAAATATGTTGTCCCAAGGGCCAGGTGTCACCTTGCTCCACTGCCCAGAGCCCTCCAGCACAGTTCACTCAGATTAGGAGAACTGAATAGAGGGACTCTATCCTTCCCCAAGAGAAAACACTTTGTCTTTCTTACCCACGGACTGGACGAAAGGCTGGCCTCCAAAGCCTCTGCAGCCTGCTCCCAGCTTCCCTCAGACACCTCATCCAAGAGGGCAGAAATGGAGTCGAAATCCTCCAGGCTGTTGATCCCGGAGCCCACCTGCACTTCCATCGAATCCTGCTAGTGACAGTATCGAGGCTAAATCCTAAGCCTTCTGCATCCCAATAAGATTGCTAAAGGACAGGGTGCGTTCAGGCCCTGTGTGCCAACAGCAAGAGAGCCTCCATCGGCCCCATTGCCAAGACTTTCTTACCTCCGAGGTCTGCGTCTTCTCCTCAGTAGGAGAGAGCTCCTCTTCTGCCGGCTGGTCTTCTTCGTCCTGAAATAACAATGTGAAGGTTCTGTCTGTTGGCATCTCCACAGAGACAATGCTTCTTCTTTTAGTGGGGCAGAAGCTGTTCAGGTCTTACCGACTCAACGCAGGTCTCCAAAATGGGGGGGAGTCGCGGCCTCCAGTGCTCTTGCTTTTTCTCTCTGGGGAGCGAAACGAAGAGGCCAAAGGTGAAAAGTAGCCACGGGCCCTTTTTAAAAAAGTGGTCCCGTGGAGGTTCTAAGAACCCTTCCAGCTGGCCTGCCAAGGGGATTGGCCTGCCAAAGGGGCTGCCCTCAGTCATTCTTCCTTTGCAGAGGCAGAGGGCAGAGATGCCTCCCTTCTGCAAAGGTTTCACCCTCTGAGGTGTTACCTACCTTGATAAGCAGGCACTGCTTTCCTCCTGCACGTCGTCCCTTGGTTGGCATTCTTCCAAAGGATCCTGAAATAACAATGCAAATATTACAACTGTCGGCATATCAACAAACCCGCAGCGAAAGGGCTTCTGCATGGTGAGGAGCTGGTCTGGGCTTACCGACTCAGTGCAGGTCTCCGAGATAGTTAAGAGCCGCGGCCTCCATTTCGCCATGTTCTCATTTCTGGGGAGAGAATGAAGAGCCAAAGATGAAAAGTAGCCATGCGATGCCTCCCCTCTGCAAACGGTTCTTCGAGCCCTTTTCTTTAGGGCTTTAGTGCGTCCGCCTTTTCGGGGGCTTCAGAATACTTCAGCTGAGAACACCTACCTCATTGAAATAAGAACTGGCGCCACCTCTTCCTTCCTGGGGATCCGGGCGGTGGCACGAACACCCATCAAAACCTGCAAGTAACAATTGTTCATTGAAGGAATAAATGAAAAGTCCTCTGCATGTGATGGAATGTTTATCTTCCCCAAGAGGGAAAGGCTGCACTCCACAGGGAATAGAGACAGCAGATCATGGAAAAGTTGGCTAATGGGAAGAGGCTCAAAATGGCTCTTTCTTAGAATGTCCCAGTATTTCCCTTCCAAGCCATCAAGATCTTTTCCCGAATCCAAAAGGCTCCTCTTGACTTTCCTAGGCTGGCCAGGTTCCCCCAAGTGAGAATTCCTCCCTTTCCCCACCCGGTTTTGAGGCAAGGACCCTGACTGGCCATGTCACAGAAGAGTCCTTACCCCTTGGGAGGAAGACCTGTGTCCATCAGACACACAAAGATGTGTCTGCCATTCTCCCTTCTGGTCATGCCGCTTCTGTCCCTCGTCAATCCTGGCCAAAAGAAGAAGGTGACATGTCAAAGGTTATCCTTCTAGGTCTGCCTCTCCTTTCTAGGACCGGCCATTCAGCCTGCCCAACTTTTTGCCTCTGCAACCCCTTGCACACAGGAAGCCATCTTGAGGAGAGGCTCTTAGAGACCCTGCAGTCCATCAATGTTGCCCCACCATGCCCAGGGTTTGTGGAGAAGGGGGTGGTAGGTAACTGTCAGGAGGCTCAGGAAGGTCCTCTACGTCGCTCTTCGTGCAGCAGAAGAGCGCTGAACATCTTTTCCAGATGTTCTGTGAAGAGAAAAGAAATAGGCATAAGTCAGTCATAAGAGTTGGGAAACATGACTTTCTCCCCTACTACTGCCAATTTCTTGGCAGCTGAGATGGCCACACTACTCTAAAAAACCGTCGTACAGCCATGACCCCAAGCAGCTGTTGGTCCTTTCACTGCACGAAGGGAGAATGGACAGCTGGGGCCTGATTGGTGGCTTTTCAGGGAAACTGTCAACCTGGTTGCTTTGGCAACCAGGTAAACATTGGCCACATTCTAAACCTGCCCAAGGAGGGCAGCTCACCTGGGTTTAGGAGTGTCTGGATGGCCCGGTGGCTGACTCCTTTGGTGGCCTTTGGCCTCTGTCTTTCATGTGGGAAGTTGTCTGTTCATGAACAAGAGAGAAGCACAATCATTGTGGCACAAAGCACAGAGGGAATCATACAATCCGAGGATAGATGGGAATTTTAGTCCAACCCCCTGCCCAAGGAAGGGCTCCCCATACCATCTCAGACAAATGACTGTCCAATCTTTTCTTGAAAATCTCCACAATGCAGCACACACAACTCTGGGATATTTCCTCTCCATACTCACACAGACGTCAGGCATGACCTCCCCGGAGGCCATGTTGCAAAGCGTTATTTTGAGCCTTCAGCGTTCACTTAATGACTTCAGCATTCGCTTAATGACTACAGCGTTCGCTTGACAACTACTGTAAAAATGTTCAAAAAATTAAGTCCAGTCACATGATGCTTTGACTTTTTAACTGCAACAATGTACGACTGTAATTCAGGGCTCAATCGCAGTCTCAGGTTGAGGACCACCTGTACTGATAATGTGACTTCAGGCTCAAAGAGAAAAACATTACAGATTTGTAGTGATGAGGAGAGAGATGCTGTACTTAAATATCTTCTAAGTAAATGTTGAAGCATTCACTGCCCTAACAAATAGAGACAGTTCTTCTTTCTTCAAGAATGGACTTGCTGGTCTCAAATATGTTCCATTTTAAATTTCCAAATATCATAAACTAGGAACAAAAAACAAGAAATAAACAGCAGGCTCAAAGTAACCAGCTTCATAACTTAT
>NW_024100422.1:0-13335 GCF_016545835.1 Crotalus tigris | reverse complement strand
TGAAAGGTAAAATTATCTCAGGAACTGACTTTCTTCTTAGGAATAAAGTGAATTCTTGGGTTAATTTTAGCCAAAAATTCAGGTTCTTAGAATAAAATTTTGATGGAACCTGAGCTAATCTCAGCCATGTCCTTTTTAAAGGGACCAAACCAGAAAAGTTGAATAGGATTTAAAATTAGCTTTAAAGGTAAAATTATCTCAGGAACTGACTTTCTTCTTAGGAATAAAGTGAATTCTTGGGGTAATTTAAGCAAAAATTCAGGTTCTTAGAATAAAGTTTTAATGGAACCTGAGCTAATCTCAGCTTGTCCCATTTTTAAAGTACCAAACACCTACAAGGTGAATAGGATTTAAAATTAGCATTGAAAGGTTAAGAATTATCTCAGGAACTGACGTTCTTTTAGGAATAAAATGAATTCTGGGGTTTTAAGCCAAAAATTCAGTTCTTACAGAATAAAATTTTGATGGAACCTGGAGCTAATCTCAGCCATGTCCTTTTTAAAGGTCCATAAACCACCAAAGTGGTGAATAGACTTTAAAATTAGCTTAAAGGTAAAATTATCTCAGAACTGACTTTCTTCTTAGGAATAAAGTGAATTCTTGGGGTAATTTTAGCCAAGAATTCAAGTTCTTAAAATAAAATTTTGATGGAACCTGAGCTAATCTCAGCCATGTCGTTTTTAAAGGGACCAAACCAGCAAAGGTGAATAGGAGTTAAAATTAGCTTGAAAGGTAAAATTATCTCTTGAACTGACTTTCCTCTTAGGAATAAAGTGAATTCCTGGGGTAATTAGCCAAGAATTCAAGTTCTTAAAATAAAATTTTGATGGAACCTGAGCTAATCTCAGCCATGTCCTTTTTAAAGGGACCAAACCAGCAAAGGTGAATAGGAGTTAAAATTAGCTTGAAAGGTAAAATTATCTCAGGAACTGACTTTCCTCTTAGGAATAAAGTGAATTCCTGGGGTAATTTTAGCCAAGAATTTAAGTTCTTAAATTCTTAAAGGTGAATAGGAGTTAAAATTAGCTTTAAAGGTAAAATTATCTCAGGAATTGATTTTGCTCTCAGGAATAAAGTAATTTTTTTGGAATCTGAGGTAATTTTAATCAACGCACAAGCCCCTAAAAGTAAAATATATAATAATAAAGTTGGAAGGGATCTTAGAGGTCATCTAGTCCAACCCTCTGCTCAGGCAGGAAACCCTATAGTTTAACAAGTTAACAAGACAAGAAACTAGCGCAGGGGTAGGCAGCCTTGGCTCTTTTATAACTTGTGAACTTCAACTCCCAGAATTCCTGATCCAGCATGGCTCAGCTTGGAAACTTCCCTTTCCCCTCAACATGGCTGGCTCAGGAATTTTGGGAATTGAAGTCCAAGGGTCTTCAAATGTGGCCCTTTTATGACTTCTGTATTTCAATTCCCAGAATTCCTCAGCCAGCGTGCCTGGCTGAGGAATTCTGGGAGTTGAAGTCCAGGGGTCTTCAAACATGGCCCTTTTATGATTTGTGGACTTCAACTCCCAGAATTCCTCAGCCAGCGGGCCAATCCACAAGTCATAAAAGGGTTAAGTTTGAAGACCTCTGCCTTAAAAGAAGCAAAACATGTAGAAAACAGGCTAGTGGCTTAAGGGAGCAATGTTACAAGTTATTGTATCTTGCCTTCTTTGACAAGTAGGATAAAACACATAAAACCCCTTTGACTGATTGCTTTTCTAACCTCTGAACATCCATGGTCATTTGGTGATGTTGATTTTTTTTTTTTTAATTTCAAAGGCATGAATCCATGTAGACGAAGAAGAAGACATCAACAGTAAGACAGATGGTTTAATTCACTCTCCAGTGTATTATGAAAGTGAGGAAGCCTGGCAGATACTGTTTGCAACATGTTAACTACTGTAAAAATCTTTGGGTCTTGCTAAAGTTTATCTTAAGACTTGCTTTAGCAAAGTTTTTTTTTAAACATTACAAAGTATCAAGGGTAAAAAGAGCAGTCATAAGTGTGACAAACATGCCTAAAAAGTAGCAAAAAAATTTCTGACCCAAGACAATTTTAGCTATTGGCTGTAGATCTTAGAATCAGACAGATACCAGCCTCCTCCAGTACCTGAGGACTCCCTCAGTGAGACTCAAGCCGGAAGGGAATCCTTTGGGATCACCTCCCTCCCACCTTCACACCCTTGGAAATAATGCCAATACTAGCCAGACTTCTTAGAAGCAAAAGTAAACCTGGTGATGCATTTTAATATGAGGAATACCAATAAAGAAGAATATTTGTGGTTAACAGTTGAAATGAGGTGTCTTTGGTGCTCTCTGAGCTTGGCGGTTTTCTTGTAGACCAAGCATGTCCAAACTCGTGACGTCATGTGACGTCATGCAACGCATCGGGCTGGTTTTGCCCTTGCCGGCAATGGGGTGGGCGTGGCTTCCACGTGACCTGTCCGGTCCATGGGCCGGCAATTTGACACCCCTGTTGTAGTGCAGTTTGTTCCCAGTTTATGTTCTAGTGCAGTGGTGGCGAACCTATGGCACTCGGAGCCCTCTCTGTGGGCACATGTGCTGTTGCCCCAGCCTTGCCTCCCCCTGCGACCCCCTCCTCTCCAGCAGCTCCCCTGAAGGAGACTCGCCCTCGAGCGTGGCCCACACGGAGCAGCGCAGCCAAGGACATGGCAGCCAGGCAGCGTAGACAAGACTCTGCCCTCACACCCCATCATGCAGCTGATGCTGCAGGGCGCGGGCAGAGGGCGTGGCTGCCATAGTGCTGCTGGGCTGCCTGGGCAATCTGCGGAGGGCCATGGAGGTGGTAAGTGGTCCTGTGGGCGGGGGGGTGGGGGGTGGGGGGTGGGGATGGAGGGGTGGAGCGGGGTCGGGGCAAGTTTTTGGGCACTCGGTCTCTAAAAGGTTCGCCATCACTGTTCTAGTGGCTCCTTTCAGTGTTAGCGAAAATGGTCTTGGAGGTTGTTTGTTGCGCTATGTGTTGTTAGCTTCTTTGGCAGCTCCTTGATTAGGGTATTGTTTACTTCTTGATTGTTGGTCTGGAAATTTAGCCTTGGCAATGGTTCATAGAACCAAAAAGAAAACATCAATGGCCCTTTTTAATGTTAGGTTGGCCATTGATCTGTAAAAGATGTTATAGTTTTGTAGCTTTGCAGACTGAGCAGAGGAAGTGCACTCTTCTACCAAATATTCTTCGAAAGAGACAACGTTGCCGGGCACGACTGAGGAAGAAACAAAGGAGAAAGAAGAAAAAAGAAGAAAAAAAGAGCAAGAAAATGTCTCCAGCGCAAGCCCTCTTAGTCTTCGGCTGTGATGGCACCCTCTACGCTGAGAGGTATGTTTAGTTGAGTCTTATATTCTTTAAAGCTTTAGGACAGGGGTCTCCAAACCTGGCCCTTTTATGACTTGTGGACTTCAACTCCCAGAATTCCTCAGCCAGCGTGCTGGGAGTTGAAGTCCACAAGTCATAAAAGGGCCAGGTTTGGAGACCCCTGCTTTAGGATATAGAGGGAGGTGGATGGTCTTCCAGTAATTATGCCTAGGTAAGCAAGGGTAACCCCTGTGTCTGGGGTAATAGTAACCACTGTGTATTGTGCATTCTTAGGAGTAAAACCCCAGTTCCAACTGAAGTAATGTTGACTTTCAAGGCACGAATCCAAAATGACCTGTAGACGAAGAAGAAGACATCAACAGTAAGACAGATGGTTTAATTCACTCTTCGGTGTATCATGAAATTGAGGAACCTGGCCAGTACTGTTTGGGCCTTGCTGAAATTTACCCTAAGGCAGTGGTGACGAACCTATGGCACGTGGGACAGAGGTGGCACTCTGAGCCCTCTCTATGGGCACGCGCGCCTTCGCCCCAGCCCCACTTCCCCCCGCGGCCCCCTCTTCTCCAGCAGACCCCCGGAGGAGAATCACCCCTGGGTGTGGCCCGTGCGCAGCAGCCCAGCCAAGGACATGGCAGCCGGGCAGTGGGGACAAGACTCCGCCCTCGCACCCTGTCGCATGCAGATGATGCTGTGGGGCGCAGGCAGAAGGCGTGGCTGCCATGGCACTGCAGGACCACCTGGGAGATCTGCGACGGGCCATGGAGGCGGTAGGTGGCCCTGCGGGATGGCAGAGCAGGATGGGGAGGCGGGCGGGCGAGAGCTGGGGCAGGGCGGCTTTTGGACACTCTAAAAGATCTAAAAGGTTCGCCATCACTGCCCTAAGGCTTGCTTTAGCAGTTTTTTAAAAAAATGGTCTTGGAGGTTCTTTGTTGTGCTATTTGTTGTTAGCGTCTTTGGCAGTTCCTTGATTAGGACATTGTTTACTTCTTGATTGCTGGTCTGATGTTAATCATAGTGTTAATCTATGCATATCTCAGTGTGGATTGCTGGTGAAGAGGTGTTGTCTTTTTTGCAAAGTGGGTACATATTGTTTCTGTCTGTCTATTCATGGCTAATTTGTCAGAGTGACAGGCTCCTAGAAATTTATTAATGTTTTTGGACATTGCTTGGTCTACGACAGGGGTAGGCAACCTTGGCTCTTTTATGACTCGTGTACTTCAACTCCCAGAATTCCTGAGCCAGAATGGCTGGCTCAGGAATTCTGGGAGTTGAAGTCCACGAGTCATAAAAGAGCCAAGGTTGCCTATCCCTGGTCTAGGATAGTCAGTTTCCCAACTGTAACTATGGTTAGGTCTTTGAATTTATTGTGAAATTAAAGAGTTTTCATTATATATTCTGGCTGCTACCTGGTATTATGAGTGATATTTGATTTCACACCTTTCTTCCCTAGCATAATTTTAGCCATGGTGATGGTTCTTAGAACCAGAAAGGAAACCTCAGCGGCCCATTTAAATGATCAGTGTGGCCGGTGATTAATAATAGATTTTATAGATTTGTGCCTGGCATAATTCTAGCCAATGGTGATGGTTCTTAGAACCAGAAAGAAAACCTCAATGGCCCTTCTTAATGCTAGGTGTGGCTGTTGATCTATAATAGATTTTATAGTTTTCTGGCTGGCATTATTTTAGCCATGACGATGGTTCTTAGAACCAGAAAGGAAACCTCAATGGCCCCTTTCTAATGCTAGGTGTGGCCGTTGATCTATAAAAGATTTTATAGTTTCCTAGCTTTGCAGATTGAGCGGAGGACCAAGTTGCGCTCTTCTGCCAAATGTTCCTCGAAAGAGACGACGCATGCTGGGCATGGCAGAGGAAGAAACCAAAGAGAAAGAAGAAGAAAGAAAGTAGAACCAAGATAGCAAGAAAATGTCTCCAGCTCAAGCCTTTGGCTGTGATGGCACCTCCTACACTGTGAGGTAAGTTTAGTTGAGTCTTGTATTCTTCAAAGTCTCAGGGTATGGAGGGAGGCGGATGATCCGTTATGCCAGGGGTCCCCAACCCCTGGTCGGTGGACCATCACTGGTCCGCAGCATGCCAGCAAGTGGGCCACACAAATAAGCAAAGCTCCATCCTCAAGATTCAGGCAGTATTCAAAACCACACCCCCTCTGGTCCACAGAAAACCTTTCTCCACGGCACCGGTCCTTGGTGCCCAAAAGGTTGGGAACCTCTGCATTATGCCTAGATAAGGAATGGTAACACCTGCATCTGAGCTAATAGTAACCATTGTGTATTGTGCATTCTTAGGAGTAAAACTCCAGGGGCAGCTGATGTAACATTGATATTTTTTTTTAATCTCAAAGGCGTCTACTATACCATCTTAGAAAACAGAAGACACAGTTGTCAGCCTGCAGTGTTGATGGTGAAAATGGAGAAAGAAGGAATGGAATAAAAGAATGAATATGGTCTCCATCAAGAATGCTACTTCACCAACTCAATCACAACTGAGCTGTAGATAATAAAGTTTTAAATGTTTGTTGCCAGGCATAAATTTAGCCATGGCGATGGTTCTTAGAACTGGGGGGGGGACTCTCAATGGCCCCTTTTAAAGCTAGGCATGGCTGCTGATAGATTATAGACTTTATGGTTTTCTTGCCTGGCATAATTTTAGCCATGGCAATGGTTTTCAGAACCTGAAATAAATCCTCAACAGCCCTTTTCTAATGCTAGGTGTGGCTGTTGATCTACAAAAGATTTTATAGTTTTTTTAGTTTTGCAGTCTGAGTGGAGAAACAAGTGCACTCTTGCTGACAAATGTTCTTCGAAAGGGACAACCCTTGCTGTGCACAGCAGAGGAAGACACAAAAGCAAAGAAAGAAAAAAGAAGACCAAGACAGCAAGAAAATGTCTCCAGCTCAAGCCCTATTAGCCTTTGGCTGTAAGGGCGCCTCCTACGCTGTGAGATAAGTTTAGTTTAGTCTTGTATTCTTCAAAGGATATGGAGGGAGGTGGGTGGTCTTCCCTACTTCTTGATCCGTTATGCCAGGGCTCCCCAATCCCTGGTCTGTGGACCAGCACCAGACTGCAGCATGCCAGCAAGTGGGCCACACAAACAAGCAAAGCTCCATCCTCAGGATGCAGGTATTCAACACCCCCCCCCCTCTGGTCCGCGGAAACCCTTTATCCACGGCACCATTCCCTGGTGCCCAAACAGTTGGGAACCTCTGCATTATACCTAGATAAGGAACGGTAACACCTGCATCTGAGGTAATAGTAACCACTATACTTTGTGCATTCTTAGGAGTAAAACTCCAGGGGCAACTGAAGTAATACTATTTTTTTTAACTCAAAGGCTTCTACTACACCATCTTAGAAGATAGAAGACTCAGCTGCCAGCCTGCAGTGTTGATGGTGAAAATGGAGGAAGAAGGAATAGAACACAAGAATGAATATGGTCTCCATCAAGAATGCTACTTCACCAACTCAATCACAACTGAATTGTAGATAATAAAGTTTTAAATGTTTGTTGCCAGGCGTAAATTTAGCCATGGCAATGGTTCTTAGAACTGGGGGGGGGGAACTCTCAATGGCCCCTTTTAAAGCTAGGCATGGCTGTTGATAGATTATAAACTTTATGGTTTTCTTGCCTGGCATAATTTTAGCCATGGTAATGGTTTTCAGAACCTGAAATAAAACCTCAACAGTCCTTTTCTAATGCTAGGTGTGGCTGTTGATCTATAAAAGATTTTATAGTTTTTTTAGCTTTGCAGACTGAGTGGAGAGCAAGTGCACTCTTGCTGACAAATGTTCCTCAAAAGAGACAACCCTTGCTGTGCACAGCAGAGGAAGAAACAAAAGCGAAGAAAGAAAAAAGAAGACCAAGACAGCAAGAAAATGTCTCCAGCTCAAGCCCTATTAGCCTTTGGCTGTGATGGAGCCTCCTACACTGTGTGGTAAGTTTAGTTGAGTCTTGTATTCTTCAAAGACTTAGGATATGGAGGGAGGTGGGTGGTCTTCCACTACTTGTTGATCTATTATGCCAGGGGTCCTCAACCCTCAGTCTGTGGACCAGCACTGGACCGCACCATGCCACCAAGCAGGCCACACAAACAAGCAAACTCCATCCTCAGGATGCAGGTATTCAAAACCATACCCCCTCTGGTCCGCGGAAACCCTTTATCCATGGCACCATTCCCTGGTGCCCAAATGGTTGGGAACCTCTGCATTATGCCTTGATAAGGAAAGGTAACACTTGCACTTGAGGTAATAGTAACCACTGTACTTTGTGCATTCTTCGGAGTAAAACTCCAGGGGCAGCTGAAGTAATACTATTTTTTTTAACTCAAAGACTTCTGCTACACCATTTTAGAAGACAAAAGATGAAAATGGAGGAAGAAGGAATGGAACGCAAGAATGAATATCAAGAATGCTACTTCACCACATAAATCAAAACTGAACTGTAGATAATAGATTTAATACTTTTCTTGCCAGCTGTAAATTTAGCCACGGCAATGGTTTTTAGAACCAGAAAGGAAACTTCCCCAACAGCCCTTTTAAATGCTAGACACAGCTGTTGATTGATTATAGATTTTACAGTTTTCTGCCTGGCGTAATTCTAGCCACGGTGATGGTTCTTAGAACCAGAAAGGAAATTACAACGGCCTTTTTAAATGACCAGTGTGGCTGTTGATTGATTATAGATTTTATAGTTTTCTGCCTGGCATAATTCTGGCCATGGCGATGATTCTTAGAACCAGAAAGAAAGCCTCAACGGCCCTTTTTAATACTAGGTGTGGCCGTTGATCTATAAAAGATTTTATAGCTTTAGAGTCCCTGAGATTGAGGGGAGGAACATTTGCACGCCTGTTGCCAAATGTTCCTCAGAAGAGACACAGAGGAAGAAACAAAGGCGAAGAAAGAAAAAAGAAGAACCAAGACAGCAAGAAAATGTCTGCAGCTCAAGCCCTATTAGCCTTTGGCTGTGATGGCGCCTCCTACGCTGTGAGGTAAGTTGTATTCTTCAGAGTCTTAGGATATGGAGTGAAGTGGATGGTCCATTCTTCCTAGGAAATTGATGGTCCATTCTTCCTAGGTAAGTAGGGGGTAACAACTGCTTCTGAGGTAATAGTAACCACAGTGTATTGTGCATTCATAGGAGTAAAACGCCAGTGGCAGCTGAAGTAATGCTGATTTTTTTTTTTGTCTCAAAGGCATGTACTACAGCATCTTAGAGGACAGAAGACTCAGCGTCGATGGTAAAAGTACAAGAAGAAGGAATGGAAATTAAGAAGAATATAATGTTTTAGATAATAGATTTTATATCGTTCTTGCCTGGCATAAATTAAGCCCTGGCAATGGTTATTAGAACCAGAAAGGAAACCTCCCCAACAGCCCTTTTAAATGCTAGGCATGGCTGTTGATCGATAATAGATTTTATAGTTTTCTGCCTGGCGTAATTTTAGCCATGGTGATGGTTCTTAGAACCAGAAAGGAAATTACAACGGCCTTTTTAAATGACCAGTGTGACTGTTGACTGATTATAGATTTTATAGTTTTCTGCCTGGCATAATTCTGGCCATGGCGATGGTTCTTAGAACCAAAAGAAAACCTCAATGGCCCTTTTTAATGCTAGGTGTGGCTGTTGATCCATTATAGATTTTATACCTTTCTTGCCTGGCATAATTCTGGCCATGGCGATGGTTCTTAGAACCAGAAAGAAAGCCTCAACGGCCCTTTTAATGCTAAGTGTGGCCGTTGATCTATAAAAGCTTTTGTAGCTTTAGCGTCCCTGAGATCGAGGGGAGGAACATTTGCACGCCTGTTGCCAAATGTTCCTCAGAAGAGACACGGAGGAAGAAACAAAGGCGAAGAAAGAAAAAAGAAGAACCAAGACAGCAAGAAAATGTCTCCAGTTCAAGCCCTATTAGCCTTTGGCTGTGATGGCGCCTCCTACGCTGTGAGGTAAGTTGTATTCTTCAAAGTTTTATGATATGGAGGGAGGTCAATGGTCCCCCCCCCAGCAAAAAAAATTGATGGTCCATTCTTCCTAGGTAAGTAGGGGTAACACCTGCATCTGAGGTAATAGTAACCACAGTGTATTGTGCCTTCTTAGGTGTAAAACCTCAGTGGCAGCTGAAGTAACGTTGATTTTTTTTTTATTTCAAAGGCATGTACTACAGCATCTTAGAAGACAGAAGACTCAGCTTTGATGGTAAAAGTACAAGAAGAAGGAATGGAAATCAAGAATGAATACGATCTTGTAGATAGTTGATTTTATATCTTTCTTGCCTGGCATAAATTAAGCCCTGGCAACGGTTCTTAGAACCAGAAAGAAAGTTTCAATGGACCTTTTAATTCTAGGTGTGGCCATTGATTGATAATAGATTTTATTGTTTTCTGCCTGGTGTAAATTTAGCCATGGCTATGGTTCTTAGAACCAGAAAGAAAACCTCTCAGTGGCCCATTTAAATGACCAACGTGGCCAGTGATTAATCATAGATTTTATAGTTTTCTGCCTGGCGTAATTTTAGCCATGGCGATCGATCTTAGAATCAGAAAAAAAGTTTCAATGGACCTTTTTAATTCTAAGTGTGGCCATTGATGGATAATAGATTTTATACCTTTCTTGCCTGGCATAATTCTAGCCATGGCGATGGTTCTTAGAACCAAAAGAAAACCTCAATGGCCCTTTTTAATGCTAGGTGTGGCTGTTGATCCATTATAGATTTTATACCTTTCTTGCCTGGCATAATTCTGGCCATGGCGATGGTTCTTAGAACCAGAAAGAAAGCCTCAACGGCCCTTTTTAATGCTAAGTGTGGCCGTTGATCTATAAAAGATTTTGTAGCTTTAGAGTCCCTGAGATCGAGGGGAGGAACATTTGCACGCCTGTTGCCAAATGTTCCTCAGAAGAGACACGGAGGAAGAAACAAAGGCGAAGAAAGAAAAAAGAAGAACCAAGACAGCAAGAAAATGTCTCCAGTTCAAGCCCTATTAGCCTTTGGCTGTGATGGCGCCTCCTACGCTGTGAGGTAAGTTGTATTCTTCAAAGTTTTATGATATGGAGGGAGGTCAATGGTCCCCCCCCCAGCAAAAAAAATTGATGGTCCATTCTTCCTAGGTAAGTAGGGGTAACACCTGCATCTGAGGTAATAGTAACCACAGTGTATTGTGCTTTCTTAGGTGTAAAACCCAGTGGCAGCTGAAGTAACGTTGATTTTTTTTTTATTTCAAAGGCATGTACTACAGCATCTTAGAAGACAGAAGACTCAGCTTTGATGGTAAAAGTACAAGAAGAAGGAATGGAAATCAAGAATGAATACGATCTTGTAGATAGTTGATTTTATATCTTTCTTGCCTGGCATAAATTAAGCCCTGGCAACGGTTCTTAGAACCAGAAAGAAAGTTTCAATGGACCTTTTAATTCTAGGTGTGGCCATTGATTGATAATAGATTTTATTGTTTTCTGCCTGGTGTAAATTTAGCCATGGCTATGGTTCTTAGAACCAGAAAGAAAACCTCTCAGTGGCCCATTTAAATGACTAACGTGGCCAGTGATTAATCATAGATTTTATAGTTTTCTGCCTGGCGTAATTTTAGCCATGGCGATCGATCTTAGAATCAGAAAAAAAGTTTCAATGGACCTTTTTAATTCTAAGTGTGGCCATTGATGGATAATAGATTTTATACCTTTCTTGCCTGGCATAATTCTAGCCATGGCGATGGTTCTTAGAACCAAAAGAAAACCTCAATGGCCCTTTTTAATGCTAGGTGTG
This sequence comes from Crotalus tigris, assembly GCF_016545835.1. NCBI lineage: Eukaryota > Metazoa > Chordata > Lepidosauria > Squamata > Viperidae > Crotalus > Crotalus tigris. Next base: position 2,238 of record NW_024100422.1, on the reverse strand, counting down.
GCTGTTGATCCATTATAGATTTATACCTTTCTTGCCTGGCATAATTCTGGCCATGGCGATGGTTCTTAGAACCAGAAAGAAAGCCTCAACGGCCCTTTTTAATGCTAAGTGTGGCCGTTGATCTATAAAAGATTTTGTAGCTTTAGAATCCCTGAGATCGAGGGGAGGAACATTTGCACGCCTGTTGCCAAATGTTCCTCAGAAGAGACACGGAGGAAGAAACAAAGGCGAAGAAAGAAAAAAGAAGAACCAAGACAGCAAGAAAATGTCTCCAGCTCAAGCCCTATTAGCCTTTGGCTGTGATGGAGCCTCCTACACTGTGTGGTAAGTTTAGTTGAGTCTTGTATTCTTCAAAGACTTAGGATATGGAGGGAGGTGGGTGGTCTTCCACTATTTGTTGATCCGTTATGCCAGGGGTCCCCAACCCTCAGTCTGTGGACCAGCACCGGACCGCAGCATGCCAGCAAGCAGGCCACACAAACAAGCAAACTCCATTCTCAGGATGCAGGTATTCAAAACCATACCCCCTCTGGTCCGCGGAAACCCTTTATCCATGGCACCATTCCCTGGTGCCCAAATGGTTGGGAACCTCTGCATTATGCCTTGATAAGGAAAGGTAACACTTGCACTTGAGGTAATAGTAACCACTGTACTTTGTGCATTCTTCGGAGTAAAACTCCAGGGGCAGCTGAAGTAATACTATTTTTTTTAACTCAAAGACTTCTGCTACACCATTTTAGAAGACAAAAGATGAAAATGGAGGAAGAATGAATGGAACGCAAGAATGAATATCAAGAATGCTACTTCACCACATAAATCAAAACTGAACTGTAGATAATAGATTTAATACTTTTCTTGCCAGCTGTAAATTTAGCCACGGAAATGGTTTTTAGAACCAGAAAGGAAACTTCCCCAACAGCCCTTTTAAATGCTAGACACAGCTGTTGATTGATTATAGATTTTACAGTTTTCTGCCTGGCATAATTCTAGCCACGGTGATGGTTCTTAGAACCAGAAAGGAAATTACAACGGCCTTTTTAAATGACCAGTGTGGCTGTTGATTGATTATAGATTTTATAGTTTTCTTCCTGGCATAATTCTGGCCATGGCGATGATTCTTAGAACCAGAAAGAAAGCCTCAACGGCCCTTTTTAATACTAGGTGTGGCCGTTGATCTATAAAAGATTTTATAGCTTTAGAGTCCCTGAGAGTGAGGGGAGGAACATTTGCACGCCTGTTGCCAAATGTTCCTCAGAAGAGACACAGAGGAAGAAACAAAGGCGAAGAAAGAAAAAAGAAGAACCAAGACAGCAAGAAAATGTCTGCAGCTCAAGCCCTATTAGACTTTGGCTGTGATGGCGCCTCCTACGCTGTGAGGTAAGTTGTATTCTTCAGAGTCTTAGGATATGGAGTGAAGTGGATGGTCCATTCTTCCTAGGTAAGTAGGGGGTAACAATTGCTTCTGAGGTAATAGTAACCACAGTGTATTGTGCATTCCTAGGAGTAAAACGCCAGTGGCAGCTGAAGTAATGCTGATTTTTTTTTTGTCTCAAAGGCATGTACTACAGCATCTTAGAGGACAGAAGACTCAGCGTCGATGGTAAAAGTACAAGAAGAATGAATGGAAATTAAGAAGAATATAATGTTTTAGATAATAGATTTTATATCGTTCTTGCCTGGCATAAATTAAGCCCTGGCAATGGTTATTAGAACCAGAAAGGAACCCTCCCCAACAGCCCTTTTAAATGCTAGGCATGGCTGTTGATCGATAATAGATTTTATAGTTTTCTGCCTGGCGTAATTTTAGCCATGGTGATGGTTCTTAGAACCAGAAAGGAAATTACAACGGCCTTTTTAAATGACCAGTGTGACTGTTGACTGATTATAGATTTTATAGTTTTCTGCCTGGCATAATTCTGGCCATGGCGATGGTTCTTAGAACCAAAAGAAAACCTCAATGGCCCTTTTTAATGCTAGGTGTGGCTGTTGATCCATTATAGATTTTATACCTTTCTTGCCTGGCATAATTCTGGCCATGGCGATGGTTCTTAGAACCAGAAAGAAAGCCTCAACGGCCCTTTTAATGCTAAGTGTGGCCGTTGATCTATAAAAGCTTTTGTAGCTTTAGCGTCCCTGAGATCGAGGGGAGGAACATTTGCACGCCTGTTGCCAAATGTTCCTCAGAAGAGACATGGAGGAAGAAACAAAGGCGAAGAAAGAAAAAAGAAGAACCAAGAC
>NW_024100421.1:0-4922 GCF_016545835.1 Crotalus tigris | reverse complement strand
AAGTCAGTTCCTGATATAATTTTACCTTTCAGGCTAATTTTAACTCCTATTCACCTTTGCTGGTTTGGTCCCTTTAAAAAAGACATGGCTGAGATTAGCTCAGGTTCCATCAAAATTTTATTTTAAGAACTTGAATTCTTGGCTAAAATTACCCCAGGAATTCACTTTATTCCTAAGAGGAAAGTCAGTTCAAGAGATAATTTTACCTTTCAAGCTAATTTTAAATCCTATTCACCTGTGCTGGTTTGTTCCCTTTAAAAAAGACATGGCTGAGATTAGCTCAGGTTCCAGTAAAATTTTATTCAAGACCTTTATTCTTGGCTAAAATTACCCCAAACAATTCACTTTATCCTAAGAAAAAAGTCAGTCCTGAAGATAATTTTACCTTAAAGCTAATTTTAAATTCTATTCACTTGCTGGGTTGGTCCCTTTAAAAAGGACATGGCTGAGATTAGCTCAGGTTCCATCAAATTTTATTCTAAGAACTTGAATTCTTGGCTAAAATTACCCCAGGAATTCACTTTATTCCTAAGATGAAAGTCAGTTCCTGAGATAAATTTACCTTTAAAGCTAATTTTAACTCCTATTCACCTTTGCTGGTTTGGTCCCTTTAAAAAGGACATGGCTGAGATTAGCTCAGGTTCCATCAAAATTTTATTTTAAGAACTTGAATTCTTGGCTAAAATTACCCCAAGACTTCACTTTATTCCTAAGAGGAAAGTCAGTTACTGAGATAATTTTACCTTTAAAGCTAATTTTAACTCCTATTCATCTTTGCTGGTTTCGTCCCTTTAAAAAGGACATGGCTGAGATTAGCTCAGGTTCCATCAAAATTTTATTCTAAGAACTTGAATTTTTGGCTAAAATTACCCCAAGAATTCACTTTATTCCTAAGAAGAAAGTCCGTTCCTGAGATAATTTTACCTTTAAAGCTAATTTTAAATCCTATTCACCTTTGCTGGTTTGGTCCCTTTAAAAAGGACATGCTGAGATAGCTCAGTACCATCCAAATTTATTATTTAAGAACTTGAATTCGTGGCTAAAATTACCCCAAGAATTCACTTTATTCCTAAGAAGAAAGTCAGTTCCTGAGATAATTTTACCTTTCAAGCTAATTTTAACTCCTATTCACCTTTGCTGGTTTGGTCCCTTTAAAAAGGACATGGCTGAGATTAGCTCAGGTTCCATTAAAACTTTATTCTAAGAACCTAAATTTTTGCTTAAATTACCCCAAGAATTCACTTTATTCCTAAGAAGAAAGTCAGTTCTGAGATAATTTTACCTTTCAAGCTAATTTAAAAAACATCCTATTTCACCTTTTTCTGGTTTGTTCCCTTTAAAAAAGACATGGCGAGATTAGCTCAGGTTCCATCAAAATTTTATTCAGACTTGAATTCTTTTTCTTGGCTAAATTACCCCAAGAATTCACTTTATTCCTAAGAAGAAAAGTCAGTTCCTGAGATATTTTAACCTTTAAGCTCTTTTTAACTCCTATTCACCCTTTGCTGGTTTGGTCCCTTTAAAAAGGACATGGTGAGATTAGCTCAGGTTTCCATCAATTTTCTTCTAAGAACTTGAATTCTTTGGCTAAAATTACCCCAGAATTCCACTTTATTCCTAAGAGGAATGTCAGTTCAAGAGATAATTTTACTTTAAGCTATTTTAACTCCTATTCACCTTTGCTGGTTTGGTCCCTTTAAAAAGGACATGGCTGAGATTAGCTCAGGTTCCATCAAAATTTTATTTTAAGAACTTGAATTCTTGGCTAAAATTACCCCAAGACTTCACTTTATTCCTAAGAGGAAAGTCAGTTACTGAGATAATTTTACCTTTAAAGCTAATTTTAACTCCTATTCACCTTTGCTTGTTTGGTCCCTTTAAAAAGGACATGGCTGAGATTAGCTCAGGTTCCATCAAAATTTTATTCTAAGAACTTGAATTTTTGGCTAAAATTACCCCAAGAATTCACTTTATTCCTAAGAGGAAAGTCAGTTCCTGAGATAATTTTACTTTTAAAGCTAATTTTAACTCCTATTCACCTTTGCTGGTTTGGTCCCTTTAAAAAGGACATGGCTGAGATTAGCTCAGGTTCCATCAAAATTTTAGTCTAAGAACTTGAATTCTTGGCTAAAATTACCCCAAGAATTCACTTTATTCCTAAGAAGAAAGTCAGTTCCTGAGATAATTTTACCTTTAAATCTAATTTTAACTCCTATTCACCTTTGCTGGTTTGGTCCCTTTAAAAAGGACATGGCTGAGATTAGCTCAGGTTCCATCAAAATTTTATTCTAAGAACTTGAATTCTTGGCTAAAATTACCCCAAGAATTCACTTTATTCCTAAGAGGAAAGTCAGTTCCTGTGATAATTTTACCTTTCAAGCTAATTTTAACTCCTATTCACCTTTTCTGGTTTGGTCCCTTTAAAAAAGACATGGCTGAGATTAGCTCAGGTTCCATCAAAATTTTATTCTAAGAACTTGAATTTTTGGCTAAAATTACCCCAAGAATTCACTTTATTCCTAAGAAGAAAGTCAGTTCCTGAGATAATTTTACCTTTAAAGCTAATTTTAAATCCTATTCACCTTTGCTGGTTTGGTCCCTTTAAAAAAGACATGGCTGAGATTAGCTCAGGTTCCATTAAAATTTTATTCTAAGAATTTGAATTCTTGGCTAAAATTACCCCAAGAATTCACTTTATTCCTAAGAAGAAAGTCAGTTCCTGAGATAATTTTACCTTTAAAGCTAATTTTAACTCCTATTCACCATTGCTGGTTTGGTCCCTTTAAAAAAGACATGGCTGAGATTAGCTCAGGTTCCATTAAAATTTTATTTTAAGAACTTGAATTCTTGGCTAAAATTACTCCAAGAATTCACTTTATTCCTAAGAAGAAAGTTCCTGAGATAATTTTACCTTTCAAGCTAATTTTAAATCCTATTCACCTTTGCTAGTTTGGTCCTTTTAAAAAGGACATGGCTGAGATTAGCTCAGTCCATCAAAATTTTATTCTAAGAACCTGAATTTTTTGGCTAAAATTACCCCAAGAATTCACTTTATTCCCAAGAAGAAAGTCAGTTCCTGAGATAATTTTACCTTTCAAGCTAATTTTAAATCCTATTCACACCTTTGCTGGTTTGGTCCCTTTAAAAAGGACATGGCTGAGATTAGCTCAGGTTCCATCAAAATTTTATTCTAAGAACCTGAATTTTTGGCTAAAATTACCCCAAGAATTCACTTTATTCCTAAGAAGAAAGTCAGTTCCTGAGATAATTTTACCTTTCAAGCTAATTTTAACTCCTATTCACCTTTGCTGGTTTGGTCCCTTTAAAAAAGACATGGCTGAGATTAGCTCAGGTTCCATTAAAATTTTATTCTAAGAACTTGAATTCTTGGCTAAAATTACCCCCAGAATTCACTTTATTCCTAAGAAGAAAGTCAGTTCCTGAGATAATTTTACCTTTAAAGCTAATTTTAACTCCTATTCACCTTTGCTGGTTTGGTCCCTTTAAAAAAGACATTGCTGAGATTAGCTCAGGTTCCATTAAAATTTTATTCTAAGAACTTGAATTCTTGGCTAAAATTACCCCAAGAATTCACTTTATTCCTAAGAAGAAAGTCAGTTCCTGAGATAATTTTACCTTTAAAGCTAATTTTAAATCCTATTCACCTTTGCTGGTTTGGTCACTTTAAAAAGGACATGGCTGAGATTAGCTCAGGTTCCATCAAAATTTTATTCTAAGAACTTGAATTTTTGGCTAAAATTACCCCAAGAATTCACTTTATTCCTAAGAAGAAAGTCAGTTCCTGAGATAATTTTAACTTTAAAGCTAATTTTAAATCCTATTCACCTTTGCTAGTTTGGTCCCTTTAAAAAGGACATGGCTGAGATTACCTCAGGTTCGACCAAAATTTTATTCTAAGAACTTGAATTCTTGGCTAAAATTACCCCAAGAATTCACTTTATTCCTAAGAGAGAAGTCAGTTCTTAAGATAATTTTACCTTTAAAGCTAAATTTAACCTTTGCTGGTTTGGTCCCTTTAAAAAGGACATGGCTGAGATTAGCGTTCGACCAAAATTTTAAGAACTTGACTAGTATTATTCTAAGACACAGCGGTTTGCGTTATTCCACGAGCGAAAGACTGAGATAAGTATCTTTAGCGACCTATGGGTTTTGGAGTCCTTTAAATAAAACACCGTTGAGCTACCACTGGCGTTTTACTCGTAAGAATACACGCCATGGTTAAAATTACCCCAGGTACTATCCTGACTCCTCGAGAACAATAAGCTATTAATTAGCTAACGAACTCGCGCCCCCCTCCGCATCCCTAAAAGGTAAAAAAAATTCTCCGCCAGAATTACCTCAAAGCTCAAAAGGCCCTGCCCGACCTCGAGCTCGAGGACTTGAGGCGCGGGAGAGCCGGAGAGAGACATTTTTGCCCTCCGGCGCCCCGCAGCAAAAAGGAAAAAGTCGGCGGGCTTCTCAAGCTGAGTGCCAAAAGAAAAGCTAGCGCGCTGCAGAGGCACGAGACGCCGCTATCGCCTCTCTTCTGAGGAAAAAGAGACGCGGTAGCGGCGTCGGCTGCCTCTGCAGCGCGCTCGCTTTTCTTTTGGCACTCAGCTTGAGAAGCCCGCCGACATTTTAAATGCCCCCGCCTCTCGGAGAGGGGAGAGGCCGCTCAGCCAATCCGAGGGAAGCGTTTCCGGAGCAGCCAATCACGAGCGAGATGGGCGTGCAGACCGGAGCCCGCGAGGCAGTCCGAGGGCGCTGGGCGGGAAAGGCGCGCGCTCTTTCCCGCCCAACCACAGGTGCGAACGCTGGGCTATTTTCCCAGCTCGCGCAGCGGTTGCCATGGAGACGGCCGCCGCGCGGGAAGCTGCTCATCACGGTCAGGTGTGCCTCGGCCCGCACAGGTGAAGATAATT
>NW_024100420.1:0-43741 GCF_016545835.1 Crotalus tigris | reverse complement strand
GTATGCTTTTGGGAATTGATTGCTGGGAAAAGCATTTAAGAACCTAGGAAAGGACGGAGGGATAATCTTTATCCTAAGAGCCCTTCTCCCATTCCTCAGAGCATAGGTACCTCATGCTTCCAAGCAATGCCCAGGCTTCACTCCTCATGGTGGAGAGGGCTGGTCCTGGAGTGGGAGGATTGGGGATGCCCCAGTTCCATCAGGAGTATTTGGATGCAGGACTGGGGACATAAGCCCATTCCAGCCGGCTCACAGGAGCCCCATCTGGTGGCCACTGGGGCATCTCCATTCATGGGATAGAAATAGTGACAGTACAAGAGTGGCTTGACTTCCTGATCCTATCTAATTTCTTTTGCCATGTGGTCCAAATGCATATTTAAACATCTCAGAAGAGTTGCTAGTTTGCAATCCATTTTGGAGAGGATTTGCCCAAGCAACTCAAACCAACAGAATGAATTATCTATTTTTATTTTTGATTTCCCCGTCTTTCCTACTATTAGATTTTGAAATCAAGTTTATGAAGGTTGGCAGGTCCAGAATTATATTGTGATCTGCAAACTAGGATGTGAATGGGAAATTCTAATCTCCAACCCTTGCCCATCTCTTGGCTCCTGGAGATCAGGACTATTGCTTATCGTACGTCTTACTGCATTTGCTTTAATGTAATCAATTATTTGTCTCTGCTTTGGGATGTTTTACAGGTGAAATGGCCTGCACACATTTTAAGCCCTGCCTTTGCTCAGAAACAGGTTCCCAGCCAGGATTCTGTAGGGGAAGGGAGAATTTAGGCCTGCTTGGAGCCACTTGCTATGGGAAAGGGCAAAAGAAAGCTGCATGGCAAGAGGGTGGTAAATAGCAATAGCAATGTAGCACTTAGACGTATATACTGCTTCACAATGCTTTACAGCTCTCTCTAAGGGCTTTATGGCCCCAATAATCTGGGTCCTTGTTTTACCAACCTCGGTGAGATGGAAGGCAGAGTCAACCAGAGTAGAGTAGAGTAGAATAGAGTAGAATAGAATCTGGAAGGGACCTTGGAGCTCTTCTAGTCCAGCCCCCCGCTCAAACAGAAGAACCTATACCATCTCAGACAAGTGAATATCCAGTCTCTTCTTAAAAACCTCCAGTGATGGAGTGCCCACGATTTCTGAAGGCAAGCTTTTCCACTGATTAATTGTCCTCACTGTTAGGAAATTTCTCCTTAATTCCAGGTTGCTTCTCTCTTTGATCAGTTTCCAACCATTGTTTTTTGTCCTGTGCTCTGGTGCTTTGGAGAATAATTTGACTCCCTCTTCTTTGTGGCAGCCCCTCAGATACTGTTATCATGTCAGTCTTATTTCTTCTTTAGACTAACCAAACCCAAGTCCTGTAGCCGTTCTTCATATGTTTTAGTTTCCAGGCCTTGGATCATCTTAGTTGCTCTTCTCTGAACTTTTTCCTAGGTCTCAACATTTTGTAGTATGGTGACCAAAATTGGCTGCAGTATTCCAGATGTGCCCTTACTAGGGTTTTATAAAGCGGTACTAATACTTCACGTGATCTTGATTCTATGCCTCTGTTTATACGACCCAGGATTGTATTAGCTTTTTTGGCTGCTGCTGCACACTGTTGGCTCATAGTCAAATGATCGTCCACTAGATCCCTCTCAGTTATTGTTTCTGAGCCAGGTCTCACCTAATCTGTACTTTTATATTTGATTTTTCCTGCCTAAATGTAAAACTTTGCTTTTCTCTACATTAAAACTCATTTTTCTGGTTAGGGCCCATTGTTCAAGTTTGTCAAGATCTTTTTGGATCCTGAGCTTGTTTTCTGAGATGTTGGCTATTCCTGCCAGTTTAGTGTCATCTGCAAATTTAATGAATTTCCCTTCTATTCCCTCATCTAAGTCATTAATGAAGATATTGAAGTGTACTGGGCCTAAGACGGAGCCTTGCGGTACCCCACTGCTTCTCTCCATGTGGAGGTAGTACCATTGAGCCTGAAGCCGATGAGAATTGAACTGCCATACTGCTGGCAGCCGGCAGTCAGCAGAAGTAGCCTGCAGTATTGCATTCTAACCATTGCAGCACCAGGTCTGTAAAGGACATTCATTCAGCTGCTAGGAACTCTGTAAGGTCCTCCTGCATTTGGCTTCCCAAGCCACAGAATGTCTAGTTGCCAACACAGCTTTGTTTCAGGGGCTGCCAAGTCTTTATGAGCAAGTCACACAGGAAATCGGCAACCCAGAGAAAAGGCACTGAGCTGCCCACCAACTGCTTGCCTGTGCTTGGATGTCTGGGCGATCTGTGCTCTGAGGCTTTCCCTGCTGTTGCTAAGCAGCTCCAGACCAAGACACTCAGATAGCAACAGCCCGGAGCCCATCTCTGGCTGGGTCTCTGTCCAACATTTTGACAGGTAAGAATTTAACCACCGTTGTGGTTAATTGCAAGTCCCAAGATCTGCTCCACACACCACCACCATTGACCGACTGCCATATTACAATAATGGCTTCTTGGCTAAGGGCCAACCAGGAAGAGTATTTCTCATACGCACATCAAACGAGGCTGGCAGAACTCCATGCAATTTACTCAGCATGCCTGTTTTTTTCTCTCCATTGAAATGAAGACAACCCTTTCCTCTTGTCCATGGGCTCAGGAAAGGAGACCAAGGGTCAAGGCAAGCGGCATTCCTGCCAAGCAGAGGCCTGCCCTTTCCTGCAGTAGTTTTTAGACTCAGTCTGCCCCGGGTTTGAGGAATCCTCAGCCTGGAACCAGGAGCAATGGAACACTTTCTGGGCATGGGAGATGGCTGGGGCCAGCAGGAAAACGCAGGTGCACCAAGCGCAGAATTGCCAGAAATCCTGTGAGCTTCAACATAGCCGTCGGTTGGTTTGCTTGCTGGCCCCCTCCCGAGAAAGAGGGGCAGGGGTGTATCCGACCCCCACCGTCCCACATCTTCTGACACCGGCAGCAGCGACTTCGTTCAGAGCCGGCAACTCATTAGCTGCAGCTGCCCCACTCAGCAGCCGAGCGGGCGTGCTCGGTTGCGGAGACCGCGCGGGAGCGTCAGGAGGAAAGGAGCCGCGAGAGAGTGCGTAGCGCCGGCTGACGATGCCGCGCGTGTGACGAGCCGGCAGGAGGAGCCTCTCCGGGCGAGCGCATGGCCAGCCTCGCCTACCAACCCGGGCGCGCAGGGGAGGCGCGGCCGCGAACGGTGGCCGTCGGGCCAGGTAAAAGCGCGCGGCCAGAGGGGCGTCGCGGCGGCAATCCGCCTTCGCCCAGAATTGCGCAGACACCGCCTGTCATCCCGGTCGCAGATCAGCCTTCGCGGAGGAGACGGAGGAGCCGCCACGAGCGGAGGGCTTCCCGGCCGGCGCGCCGGAGCTCGACGTAGGCGAGCGACCTGGTCTTGCTCACTCTCCGGGGCGGGGGTGAGGACGATTGTCGCTGGCAAGGGGCCGGCGGCAGGCAGGTCGAGCCCCTTCCCAACCGATGGCAGGCCTCAAGGTGAGAAGGGAGGCGAGTAGGGCGTAGTTTGAGCTCCTCCCTGCGTGGAAGCCGCAGCGCGGCTTCTGCGTGAGCCGTAACCGTGTTTGGTGTTTACCGGTGCGGCCGCGGTTCCATTCCATCGGGCCCCGTTGGTGTGAAGCGGGGCAGCGGGAGGAGGAGGCGCTTCGAAGCTTGGGGTGTGTGCGCGCGGGTGTGTGCGCGGGGCGCGCTCTTGCTGCTGGCGGAACCGGCCTGTTTCCACTCGTGCCAGGCCTCTTCCGAGGTGGATGCGCCCTTGTCGGCAGCTCACGCGTGGCCCCTACTGGCCGTTCTGGGCGGCTGCTCCGAAGTGCCCGCCTGGCGGCGGGGAACCCCTAGTGGGGAGTGGCGAGCACCTGCTTCCCCTGTGGCGCCAAGGCAGCCTCGAACCGAACCGGACAACGAGGGGATCTCACGACGAACGGGGCAGCGCAGCGCCCGTCGCCAGGCAGAAGACGCCGGGTTCGGGCTTCGCCGCCAGGAGAAGCCGGCCGGTATCGGACGCGTCTGGTCTCCAGCCCGCTGGGGCGCCCTCGCCACTGGCACTTGCTGCGCTTTCTCTTGGCCTTCAGCTGCAGAGGCCGCCGCCCTCTCCGCTTTCTGCAGGTCTTGGGGCGGCGGCCCGGGGGCCTCTCCGCAGGGCAGCCTTTGTAGCCGGGAGCCGCGCCGCTCTGGGTGCCACGTTCAGGCGAAGAAGGTTTATTTGCTGTCTTCGGCCCAGCCCCCTTGGCAGCGCGGTGGGAACGCGCCGGTGTATATCTGGGGGACCCCTCCTCCGCTGGGCAACCATATCCAGATCGCCGGGCTCGTTTGCTAGTGTGCGGGGGGGGGGTCGCTTATCAAAGGATGGCCCCTCCTTCATCCCGGTGGTTAGACTGTGAAAGCTGCTGCGGTGGTTCTCGATGGACTTTCCCCGCTGTCATCAAGGGAGGGAAGGACCGTCCTCTCTTGCCCCTCCCGGGCGGTGCGGCTACCGAGCGCGCCGGTGCAAGGCGATGCGGCTGCTCTTTCCTTTGCCACAGCTGGCCGGCTAGAGGAGGGTCCTGAACCAGTCTTTCAGCGGCAGAACTCGTCCCTGCCAGGCCTCCCCTTGTTCCCCAGCTGAAATAGTAGGGACCCTCGAGTGACGCTTGCGGCCGGCTCGTTCCTGGACCGGTGTGCACGTGAGGACCGGCCCTGTGCCTGTCTGGAGTGCTGCGACCTGCGGCTTCTCAGCCGGTGTCTCCGCTCTCTGCTCAGCTGGCGGGGTGGGGCCTGATCCTGTGGGAAAGGACGCTGCCGGAGGATGGCCGGCAGACCCACGTGCGATTAACGCTTTTTATGTTTTGTATGTGAAACACGAATAGAATGTTGTGGGTTTTTTAAAAAAAAATGTTTTAGAATTGTTTAATGTTTTAATCAAATACATTATTTGCATGGAAAAACGTCAATAATTGCATAAATCAAGAGTACAACAGCCACAGCAACTCCTCCGAAAGAAAAAATGGGTGCCTTGAAATGTAAAGGTGGGCGTGGCTTAACGAAGAGGCCACCCAGCCTGTTTCCGAGGCTTCTGCTAGAGGGGAGCCTCTTTGGAGAGTTTTTTCCCTGCTGGATCCCATAGTATAGCTCACCTTGCTCTACATGCCTGGGCATTTTGAAGGGCCTTTGGCTCCATCTCATTGCTTTGCTGCTGCTGCTGCTGCTGCTGCTGCTGATGGCGGCCCAAAGGGATGGGGTGGGTCTGTGACTTCTGTGACGCTCCTGTGGGATAGCAAGACCTGTGGGCCCATCATCTCTTTCCTGCAGCAGGTGGGCCTCGGATTCTGTGGAGTTGTTGGCTGTTGGCTCACTGGAGCACCATTGTGCAGAGGCAATCGGTCAGGGCCTCATGCTCAGGAAGTCTGGGTGTTCATGTGTGTGGAGTCCCACTGGGCCATCTGGTTGCCCAGCTTTCTTTGTTTTCTATGCGCAAAGTGGCTGTCAAAATTTTGAATTCTGCCAAGTTTCTGTTCAGGATCTCTGGAATGAAACCTAAAGTGGAGATCTCTTTCCTTTATTTCAACTCTTGATCCTGTGTAAAAAGGACATAGATATGCATGTGGGAAAGGGGGGGAGAGAGAGAGAGAGAGAGAGAGGGAGACCTCTGTTTAAAAAGGTATAGGCATCATTTTCACAAGGAGTGCCTTCTTCCTTCAGGGCCTCTCTTTAGTGCCGATGCCTTGGGTGTTTGTGCTGAAAACTGGTCTTTGTTTATTTATTTATGTCCTGCATTTATCCATTTGCATTGGATCAGCATGGAAATAAACCCCTTTTGGCATCCTCTGTACCACTTAGCAGCTGCAGATACATTAAGAGATGCCTAAGAGAATGGTAAGTTGCCTAAAAGGTGACTGTAAGACCAATTAAAAAAAAACAAAAAACAAATAAGCCAAACATATAAGGTCTTCACAATCACAACCTGTGCCAAGACCTGGAAGAACAACCACCTTTTTAATGATTTTCTGAGTGTCATTAGTGCGGAGCTGTATGAATCTCCTGAATTAAGAGCTATAGTTTAGCTGCAAATTGTGTCCAATTTTATTGTTCTAAACTGCAGGATAAGTGCATCAATTCTAACTAAAACCAAGGTTTCCTCTACTAAGTGTGGAGACCTTGATGCTCTTTGAGCTTGGCTGTTTGCTTCCAAACATTTCATTACCCAATTAGGTAACATCATCAATGTGAGAGAGATTTGCTACCTGTCAAGGGCCAAGGCAAGGCTTTGGGTCTTTTTTTAGTTTCTCAAATAGACTAACTCTTGCTCCGCAGGGTTCCCTGGTCAGTTGAAATGGAAATACTACTGGTAGCAGCTGTTCAAATTTCAACTGACTTCGAAGCCCCCCATTTCTAGCCATTGCTTCTGGAGAGTGCAGGAAAGTCCTGCGGCTTCTCTCTCTCTATTGCAGATGCAGCCACAGAATCATAGAGCAGGAAGAAGTTATTTTGCCCATCAAAAATGAAGCATCTCCAATAGATGGGTACCTGACACACTCAGTGAAAGGAGCTTGACCCCCACCCCCACCCCTGAATGTTGAGGTTTTCCTACTTAGAACAATCTGGGCTTTAAATACAGGATGTGGCAACCTTTGTAAATACTTGTCAGTTGCCAAATTCCCAAAATTTGATAATGTGACTGTGAGGATGCTGCAGTGATGAGTGAGAACTGGTCATAAGTAATTTTGTTCAGTGCCACTGTAAATTTGAGCAATCAATAAATGAATGGTTGTAAGTCAAGGATGAGCTGTAACAGTAGGTGGTTTCTCTCTTCTGAATACTTCTCATAGTTACCATGCCTGAGGATCACCCTCTGGTTATTTTTTGGAAGTCCGTCAATCTTCAAAGTACAAGGCTTCCCATCAGGTCCAGCCTGCTTTCCGGGAGGGGTTAGGAGGCTGCTTTTGAGGGCCTTGTTAAAAGTTTGTATTTACTTGGCAGTTGTGCAGGAAAAACTATTTTCAGCCTTTCTTGGCTCACTGAGAGCCATTTCCATTGGGGCAGGGAGTGGGATGGGAAGGTGTAATGGTCAGGCTGCTTTACCTTGGGCATCAACCTTTGCTGCTCTGTTCTTGCCTAAATGTAGAACCTAACTTTTTTCACCATTGTTTTGTTTTTCCAAATGCATCTGGAAATGTCTCACTCCCTTGTATTGCATATATCACATTGCTCATTTTATGTCTGGTGTTTTGTCCTTGGGGTGGGCAAGTTTCTGCCTTAGTATATTTTGGAGTTTAAAGTGTGTATGTATATTGTGTTGGTTGAAAATCTTCCTGAGGTTTTCAGATATTCCTGCAATGTATGGAATGACAACTAAAAGAATGCAAATGACTAGCTGTCTGTAAGGAATATAAATCCTTCCACTCCCCACCATCCAATCAGAGCTGAAGAAGCTTCTTGGATGAGAAGAGAAATGTCTTCAAAGAAAAACAAGAAAGTCCAGTTGCCTCTCGAAAAAGCACGTTTGTTATTCTCTTCTTTGTTTGTTATGGAGGAGCTCTTGCTGGGTCCTTTTTTGGATTTGAAGGCCCAGTTGGGATAGTCACAAGTTCTGAGAGCTTCCTTGATGTGTTTTAATTCTTCTGCTTTTCCCTCTTTACTAGTAGGCAAACCTTCAGCCCAGTGGTGTAAGGTTCTGATCACTCCCATTTTGTGTTCCAATGGGTGATGAGAATCAAAATGTAAACACTGATTTCTGTGTGTGGGTTTTCTGTAAACTTCAGGGTTAAGGCTTCTGTTTTCCTTAATGTGTACTGCTCAGTCCAAGAAAGCCAGACTATTTTCCTTGACATCTTCCCATGTGAACTAAAGAGCTGATGTTACAGAGTTGATTACAGAACCCTTCCCCCATATAGATCAGGCAGAAGCTTGTCCATTCCAAGGATAAAACATCCAGACATAAACTGAGCAATGTAATATATGCAGTAGAAGGTAGTGAGACATGTGCAGATCTGTACATTGGAGAAACAAAACAACCACTTCATAAATGCATGGTACAACATAGGAGAACAAACCCAAGATTCAGCAGTCCATCTGCATTTGAAAGACAAATACCACTCTTTTGAAGACAGCAAAGTCTACATTCTGGATAGGGAGGACTGCTGGTTTGAAAGAGGGGTCAAAGAGGCCATCTATGTTCAAATTGAACAGATCTCCCTCAACAGAAGGGGACGGGAATGAGGCCCCCCATCTCTTGTTTACAACACAGTTCTTTCAGCAGTTCCAAGAAGGTTCCACCCATTTGCACTATTCAGGTGATCCAGATGAACCCCCAAGTGGCCTCAATGACTCTCAGAGAGAGTGCTAACAGCCAGATGACTGCAAGGAATATAAATCCTTCCTCCCCCTCCATTCAATCAGAACTGAAGAAGCTTCTTGGATGAGAAGTGAAATGTCTTCAAGAAACAATTACTCCAAAGGTGCCTTTTGATAAAGCACCTTTGGGATAATTGAGAGCTGCTAACGATCAACCTTATCTAGTGATTTTATGTGAACTTTTTCCAAACTGATTCATAGCAATAAGTAGAAAAAGTAGTCACTGTACCATTTAACTATTCTTAACTTTTGTACATTTTCTGAAAATAAAATAAAAATTAATAGCTATATTGTACATTCTGTTGTTGGTGTAGGTTTTTTGTTATTCTTTTGCAAAGATGAAGTCAGGAAAGCTAAGGCTCAGAATGAACAAAGACTTGCAACAAAAATCAAAGATAATTTTAAAAAGTTTCTTTCAACATATAAATAACAAGAAAAAAGTCAAGGAAACAGTGTCATGGTTCTGACAGATGAAACTCTTTAAAAGAACTTTGAGGCATTGTTTACCTTAACGAATCTTTTATTCGAGAAAAGAAGTATTGGCACTACATAGTTAAAGCCAATTCCCCTCCCCTGGGCACAAACTAGCAAAGCACAATTCCCTTCTCCAATTAACTGTCATAAATCACATTCCCCAATTAGCTTGAAGCACAGGCTTTCTCCTCAGCTCTCCAGCCCACCAAACCTTTATCAGCTCTGGACACAATAACCTTGATTCCCACTGCTGAGTTATTGATGTTATGACTAACTGGACTCTCATCCACATCCCCCCTCCCAGCATCATTTAACTCTGTTGTCAAAGCAAGAACATCCAATGTTAGCGGCGTTGACAACAGTAGGTCTACTTAAGAGAGAAGATGGCAAGGAAGTAATAGGCAGTAGAGAGAAAGCGGAGCTGCTTAACTCATTCTTTGCATCAGTCTTCATGCAAAAAGAAAGTATAGCCCAACCTACCAAAAATCTAACTGTAAAAGACAGACTAAAAATAAAAATTAAATAAGCAAGAAAATTGGATAGAGAACACCTATCCGATCTTGACAAATATAAATTACCGGGATCTGATGGTTTACATCCCAGAATTCTGAAGGAGCTGGCAGATATCATCTTAGAACCATTTTATCATATATTTCAAAAATCCTGGAACACCAGGGAATTACCTGAGGATTGGAAAAGAGATGGTGTGATTCCCATCTACAAAAAGGGAAAAAAAGCAGACTCAGGAAACTACAGACCAATTAGCCTAACATCAGTACCTGGAAAAATACTGGAAATGATAATAAAAAACAGATCTCCAAATATCTAGACAAATAAAGTTATAATTAAAAGCCAGCATGGGTTTGTTAAAAATAGATCATGCCAAACCAATCTTTTTTCATTCTTTGACAAAGTAAACCACCAGCATTTCACTGGTCTTTTAATTTAGTCACCACCAGATGGATTTGTAACTGGCTGACAAAATGTGCTCAATGAATCGTCCTCAATGGTACTACATTTAAATGGAGGGAAGTAAGCAGTGGGATGCCACAAGGCTCCGTCTTAGGCCCAGTACTCTTCAATATCTTCATTAATGACTTAGATGAGGGAAGAGAAGGGGAACTCATAAAATTTGCAAATGACACTAAGCTGGCAGGAATAGCCAACACTCCAGAAGACAAGCTCAGGATCCAAAATGATCTTGACAGATTTGAACAATGGGCCCTATCCAACAACATGAAATGTAGTGTGGAGAAAAACAAGGTTTTAGACTTAGGCAGGGAAAACCAAAGGTACAAGTAATCATTAGGTGAAATCTGGCTCAAAAGCAGTAACTGTGAGAAGGATCTAGGAGTCTTTGTGGATGATAACTTAAACATGAGCCAGCAGTGTGCAGCAGCAGCCAAAAAATCCTTGGTGGTATAAATGGAGGCATAGAATCAAAATCACGTAAAGTATTAGTATGGCTTTATAAAGCCCTAGTAAGGGCACACATGGAATACTGCATCCAGTTTTGGTCACCACATTACAAAAAAGATGTTGAGGCTTTGGAAAAAGTGCAAAGAAGAGCAACTAAGATGATTAAAAGTCTGGAGACTAAAAGATATAAAGAATGGTTGCAGGATTTGGATTTGGCTAGTCTAGAGAAAAGAAGGACAAGGGTGGACATGATAGTGTTCCAATATTTGAGGGGCTGCCACAAAGAGGAAAGGGTCAAAGCACCAGAGTTCAGGACAAAAAGCAATGGATGGAAACTAATCAAGGAGAGAACCAAACTAGAACTAAGGAGAAATTTCCGATTGATCAGTGGAATGTCTTGCCTCCAGAGGTTGTGGGTGCTGCATCACTGGAGGTTTTTAAGAAGAGATTGGACAGCCACTTATCTGAAATGGCATAGAGTCTTCTTGAGCAGGGGGTTGCACTAGAAGACCTCCAAGGTCCCTTCCAGATCTATTCTGATTCTGATGAAATGTTGGTTTCATCCCCAGGCCCAGCAAGAGCTGTTTGTAGAGATGGGGTTGGCTGGCTTGTCAGCCTCATGGCTGGGCAAAACAGGGAGTTGCAGATTTTTTTCTGCACTAGAGCCAGATGTTTTGGGGGAGGAAGCTTTGCACTCAAGAGGTGCAAGACACTTTGAAATGTTGGATGAAATGTAAGAGTTAAAATAAGTAAAGATTACATTTTAGAAGGCAACCCTATTCCTTCAATTTTGCATTATCCCACTAAAATGACAATGGCTATAGCAGAATTGCTTTTAATTTGCAAACTCTCTTTTGAATAATTTTTAGCTAAAAACTTAAAGGGTACAAATTATATGGCAGTCGAGCTGGTATAAGGGAACAAGTGGCATGCAGCACTTATAAGATGAATTGGGGGATGCTTCTTTGGTGTCCCACCTGATCTTTCTTCCATATTCCATAAGAAGCCAGCTCCTGAGTTTCAAATATAGAGTCCAGATTGGAGCTTATTGGGCACTTTCACCTTTCCTGCTTGGGAAAACTGTCTGAAAAAGGTGGAATTTGCCATCAACTTATTGAAAAAGACCAGCGATTTGAAACGACTCCAACCATCAATGATAGAATTTGAGCAAAAGAAAGCTGCCGTAAAACTTTGTTGCATAGGGACGTGTGGGAAGAAAATACACTGGATGTGAAATAGGAGCAGGTACAAATTCTGTATCTTTCTTTATTAAATGAAGGGGTAAAGTGTGAATTATCAGTGTCTCATATTTGTGATTCTTCTCTTTCTGAAACACATTCTGTTTATTTGATGAAAGAAATGGCCTATTTTGCATATAAGTGTTGGTACACCCTGAAGAGCACTGAGCATAGAACTAGCAAAGTCAGCCACCTAAATGGATCCTCTTGTTTCACCATTATTAAATGGGTTTGTTTCTGGTAGGTGGAAGCTTTCTCTCCTTCAGCAGATGGTAGTTCATGCTTTTGGTTCTCAGTGCTAGAAATGGGGAAAGCGCCATCCTGGCCTCTAGATGCTCAAAAGCCTTCAGCAATGCATCCCTTTACTGTTCAAGATAAATTGTTCTCCAGCAGGAGACTTGAAACAGATGACAGAGGATGGAAGGTTAGGCATGGCCAAGGACTTGGCTTTAGAAAAGGAGTGAAAGCACCAGGCGCCAAGTAGGCAATGGCCTCTGGTCACAGGGGCAGCCTTGCAGAGAGAACCGCTGCTGGGGAAGCCGAGAGAGCCCCAGTCTCCTGCTCGAATGCTTCCCCAAAGAAGCACCTGGTTGGTTGCTGCAGAGGCAGGATTCTGTACTGGATGAGGCCCTGATCTGGTCATGTTGTACGTGCTCTTGACGGAAGTTAAGTGGGGAATGGAATTGTGCCACTCATAGTTGTAACTGCCACAGTAGTTGGATGTTTCTAGTTATGCTCTGTATTTCTACTTAACTTCTGATGAAGCACCTTGAAAACCAGTGCAGGGTCAGGGCATTAAGCTGGATTCCAGACGGTTGGCATAATGTGTGGCTTTGCAGCTGGAGCAATGAGGTCTGCAGTGAGGAATCCTCTCACCAACAACTGCAGAGGGTGGAGTGCAAAAATGGAGTTCAGGATGCCACAGTGTAGTTGATTTGTTTGCATTGGGCATCAGGGGGCACATGGGCACATGGGTGTCTGCTGTGATGTCACACACAGGTGTCTTTTTTCCATTGGAATGGCAGCTGCTTCTGTTACAAAGTGCTGAGGAGATTATTACCTTCTAGCTTTGAAAAGGACAAACTCACCCTGGGCCTTTGCTCATCCATTAGTTGAGCCAGTGAAGTATTAGTTTATTACAGATGGAATTTTTTCTTGCTTTCATTTTAATTTGCCTTCCTGCTTGTTTATTTGTTTATTTATTACATTTATTCTCACTGTCACACAACTCTGGGTGGCTTATAATGTAATAAGACTATAGTATAAAAATTAAAACAATTCAGTGGGACAATAAATACAATAAAATTAACAAGAAATAGCTGAAATAGCAGAGATGGGGTGGGGAAATAATAGAGCAGAGGGGGGAATCTTCTAGTTAATCCAGTAACCACAAGGTGACAAGGCCCCATCCAGGCTCCAGGCCAACTGGCTGAGCCAGGTTTTAAGACAGAAGGCCACAAGGATGGGGACAGAGCTCACCCCGAGGGCTGTGGGGTTCCTCAGGATGAGTGCTGCAGCAGAAAAGGCTCATCTGCTGGACACCACCAGCCCAAATTCCTTGATCAGTGGGGTCTGCAGCATGCCCCTTCTGCTGGCGTCGGTGGTGAGCCAATCGCATTGGAGTGAGAAGGATCCTCAGGATCCTCCTCAGGTAACTTGGACCCCTGCCGTAAAGGGCTTTAAAGGTGATAAGCAACACCTTGAATTGGACCTGGAAGCAAATGGGTAACCAGTGTAAGAACTGTCCATGCAGCTGCATTCAGAGCCACTTGTAGCTTCCAAATACTCTTCAAGGGTAACCCCATGTAGAGCACATTGCAGTAGTCCAAGTGAGAGATAACTAGGGCCTGAGTGACTGAGCGCAGGGATTCTCAATCCAGAAAAGGGCACAACTGGTGCACAACCTGAAGTTGCACAAAGGCTCTCCTAGCCACGACTGCCACCTGCTCTTTCAGCAGTAGTTGGGAGTTATGTACTGGGTCTGGCAAGGGCAGTGCTACCCTCTCCAGAACTAAAGATATTAAAATATATTTATGTGGTTTTTACATTTCTATATTTTTCTTAATATGCTGATATTTTTAATTGTGTTTGCTGCTCAGATTTACCTTGCTGAGATGGGCAGCCATATAAACAGAAATACATGCTTGTATTAATACACAGCCCCTTTTATTATATACACGTGTCCATACATAGCCATTTTATTGCAATCTGTTCCATCACCTGCCAAAGTTTCTGCTATAGTAGAATTCCAGTACAAAAAATGGTCTCTGTAATTGCAGGGAGAATGACTTCCTCCAAGACCACTAGAACTGCTGGGTTAGCAGAGAAAATGCAAGTTTGTGTAGAAGACTTATCACATCAAGTTCATCCAACAGGAAGGAGCTTCTGAAGGAAGTAGATGCATGGCTGGAGCTCATTTAGCAGTGAACTTAAGGAATACTTTAAAAGTAAGAGCAGAATCTCTCCTTATCTTGCCTCTTTCCTCCCCTCTGTCTGTACTTTTTCTGCCTGGTCAAAAGGTTGCTCTGTTGCTCTCTGTCCCTTCAGAATCTGGAACTGATGTCTCTTCATTGTTCAGAGAAGCTTAGTAGTAGAAGACAAAACATCCCTATTTCTAGAATGAGGAAAGAGAACCTGGAAGCATAGAAAACTGAAATATTGTAGTATTTCAATAAAATGTCAATATTTTAATATTGAAAACACTGTCTTCTAGAATCTTATTGGCACCCTTAATATATTCAAAGGTTTCAATCATGTACCCCCATTCCCTTCTGTCCTCCAGGCTGTGCATATTCAGTTCCTTCAATCTCTCCTGATAGGTTTTGTCCCTCAAACTTTGCACCATTTTGTTGCCCGTCTCTGGACTCGCTCAATGTTACCAATGCCTTTTTTTGAACTGAGGTCTACAGAACTTGACCCAGCATCTCAAATGGAGCCGGACTAACACCCTGTAGTGGGATTAAGACAGACTGGAATCTCCCTGTATGGTCCACATGTCTTGAGAAGGAAGGCTGCGAGTGAGAATCCAGAGTGGGCAAGTTAGAGATGATGTTTCTCCACCATGGCCTTTCTCTTGGGAACAGCCTTTCTCTGGAGATCTGGAGGTGCGCCCTCTCCTCACTCTGGTGCCATTGCACTGTAAATGGAACCTTTTAAGTCCCTCTCAAAGGAGACACCAAAGAACTTTTGTGATATGGTGGATTTGTTTCTGATGTGTTCCTGCTGATTATAAAGGGAATGGTTTCTTTAGGAAGTGCTTGGGCTTCCATTTGGATAACCAAAGGTCAATATGGCCTTAAGATTCCCACACCAAGGTGTGTTTTGTTCTGGGAAAAAGATCGTCCATAAAAAGGAATGTTATGAAGAGTTTGATAGTGCAGCAGGCCTTGCCAATCTGCTTGCAGCAAGCTGAGATGGCTATTTCTCTGGAAAGCAGGTTGTGGAGATAGTCCAGCACCATATCCTTGCTTCTGCAACCCTTTCTGATTGCAGAAGCAAGGATACCGAATCCCTCAATGGGCAGCCCTGTTCTTTTAACAGACTGTAACTGTTCCAAAGCTGTGCTTAGAGTAATACCTGCATGGCGACAAGCCTGCCAGGCTTGAAAATTATGCACTTAATTGTTTCGTGGGTTTTTTTGGGCTGTAGGCAAGTTTGCAAGAAAGATGGGACAAATTCTGATTTTGCAGTTTTGGAAGGAACATTCAGTAGTTGAGTCAGCTGTTAAAAGCTAGGACTTTCAAGTTCATTTTTCCCTACAAAATTAACCTTTGTAATGACAAGGAAATTAGAAGCAGACTTAAGGGATTCCAGTGGATAGAAGAAGAATTTTGTTTATGAGGGGAAATATTTTGCTCAAGCTTATCTTGTAGGAAATGCATGGGTCCACTGCAGAAAAAAAGTAGGCTGCTGAATCATCTCTCTGTAAAGAGGATGGGATGGAAAGAAGACCTGAGCCTGTCCTGGAATATGTTTGTCAGTCAAAAAAACAAAGTACAGGATGCATGGCCTAGAGACCCTTCGGTGATTCTAAATTAGCATTTTTATTTTGTGGCAGTTATATCTTTTCCATCTGTGACGCGGCAGGTCCTGAAGAAAGGAAACCTAAGCCCTACCTACCTTCTTTCTCTGGGTCGTTCCAGGTAACCCAGGGTGGGTTTTGGTTTTTGTAATGGCACCAAGGCAACATTCAGGTTTTTTGAGGAGCTTAGAATTTTGGTGGTTTACAAATTTAGTTTCTCTGGTGAGCGAAGATGTGGGTTGTGGGTGGCTTTGTAGATCTTTGGGGGCCACAGAAACCATTGATCAGCGATGGTAACCTCAGTGGAGGCTGCAACAAATGGAGCAATTGGTGGCTGTTGATCAGCTGTTCATGAACTGTTAGGCGCCATATTGATCGGTGATTGTTCAAGTGATTGGGGGGGGGAATTTGATTGTGTGGAAACATTATTGCCCCTTAACTAAAATGCTCTTGTGATGGAGAAGAGAATCAAGGACATTCCCAAAAGAAGAAGTGCTGTATTCAGGACCATATTTTGGTCATACATACAGGCCGAAAAAAACCCCCATATACTATGTTCATGTGAAAGAGGTCGCTTTTCTAGACTCACTGGTCATGGAACCAGGAGATGAGTGCCCCCCCCCCTCCGTAAGGTGGAGAGAGATTAGGGAGGGTTTCTTCAGAGACTACAGTGTAAAGCAAGTTAGAGAGGAGTCTTGTAGCTGCTCTTCAGTAGCCTCTCCTGACACTGAGCGAGAGTGGGGGGGGGTTGGTCTGATCTCATCAGGCAGCCTATCCTTGAGCTTCTTGGAGTAGCTTCTCTCCAGCCCGGACGGGGTTATTGTCGAGTGAGCAGAATCTTTCCCCACCCCCTGCATTTAATTTATGGACTTTTCAGAAGAGCAGTTTTGAAACACTGGAATAATAGAGGATAAAAATTAAGTGAGAGATGTGCAAATAGTTGCTGTCAACTTTGTGTTCTATTGCAAGATGTTTGTGGTAGGAAAAGAATTTGGCCCTTTAAAATAATGAGAAGACTACTAGCTGGAAGGCTTCTATTTGTATCATACTTATATTTTTCTGTTTGCAGCAATGGACAAAGTGCAGCTAAAAGCCACCACAGCGAGCCAAGTAAATAGGAACCAGGAATCACCAGTATTTTCAGCCCGAAGAAGCTGAACGGGTCTCATGGTGCCTTGCCCGTCCTATAAGGAATAATCTTTTCTGGTAGCGGCTGGAGTGCTTTGTAGAAACGCTGCCTCAGAAATAGACATTGTTTCTTTGTTTTGAAGCACATGCTGCTGCTAAGATCAGCATTAGGAAACAATGTTAAATATTACAGTTTGCTATTAGCACTCTAACCAAAGGAGGTTTTATCTCGGTTGCTGGGTTGGAGTTTCCATTTAGGGATAGAAAAGTGAGATACCTTTCGTATTCCTGTCACTGTCAAATACCAGCTCCATCTCCTCAAACAAAGCAAGCTGGACCTATTATAACAGTGGTGACAAACCTATGGCACAGGAGCCAAAGGTGGCACTCGGAGCCCTCTCTGTGGGTGCATGCACCATCTCCCCAGCCCTGCCTTCTCCCACGGTCCCCTCCTCACCAGCAGCCCCCCCCCCGGAGGAGAGTTGCCCCTGGGCGAGGCCCACATGAAGCAGTGGAGCCAAAGACATGGTAGCTGGGCAGTGGGGACAAGACCCCCACCCTTTGTGCCCCATTCCGCGCAGATGCTGCTGCAGGGCACGGGCGAAGGGCATGGCCGCCATGGCGCTGCTGGGCTGCCTGGGTGATCTGTGGCGGGCTGTGGAGGTGGTGGGTGGCCCAGTGGACAGGGTGGAGCGGGGATGGGGGTGGGGGGCAGTTTTTGTGCACTCAAGTCTCTAAAAGGTTCGCCAAGGAAACGCCATGGAATTAATTGGTAGGAAAGTAGTGTGACAGATGTGGCAATCCACCTTGGCCCTTGGCTCACCTTAGAAATCAAATCAGGCAGCAGGATAGTTGATCCAGGTATAAAAAAGAACCTCGTGGCAGATCGAGGAGTTCCACCTCCTGGGGTGCCCTGAACATTCCTGACATTTTGTGGCAGACCAAGGCAAAATTCCAACTGACATACATAAGTTATTTTTCATGGTTTTATCTAACATTTCTTGCCTTTTTGCTGAAGCAGTAAACAGAGTTACTGTATTTATTGTCTTTAAAGGCAGCAGGGGCAATGTCAGTGTAACAGTTTCTGGAATGAACTACAATAAGCACCCTGAATAGTTTCAAAAGATTAATGCGGCTGGAAAGGAAGAAATGTAATTCTCACAGGAGCACATTGATCCGATCTATCCTGAATGCATCTTTCTAAGTGCATCCAGCCTCAAGGACATCACATTAGAATATATAAAACTGCAAGAACAATGCTGCCATTAATTATTGATGTGGCATAAGACAGGCAGTATTGAAATCTGAAGCCTCTATGATCTCTTATCTGAAGCTATTCTGGTTAGATAAACTATAATGCATTTGAGATTCTGGTTAATCCTTTAATGTAACTTAAATATTGATTATCATTAATAATATGCCATCAAATTGTGCTCAACCCTTAGTGACCCCGTGCTGTACTGCAGAGAGAGGCTTTGCAGTCCTCAAGGGGAGGACGAGAGCCACAAAGCGGAAGCTTTACAGAAAGGGAGAGATCCAAATTCAAAACAAGGAGGGATTTTCTGACTGAGAGCCGAGGAAGAGCCTCGTCTCTGGGAATTGTATCATCTGCATCATAGGAGATTTTCAGAAAAGGGTTAGGAAGCCATTTATTGGAGAGAATTCTTGCCCTGGGAAGGGGATTGAAGACCTCCGAAGTTCCTTCCTCTCCCTATCAATTTATAGTTGTATGACCTCCACCCTTTTATATCTTTTAAAAAATCTTTGTTTTTAAATAAACTCTGTTTTAAGTAAAAAGCAATTCAAGAGGCCAGCAGCACAGAATGAAAGTCTGGACTCCAACCATGGTCATCTTTCAGTCTCAGGCTTTTTTTTAATGTCTACAGCAGATAGATTAGCTGAAAAATTAGCCCGATGTAGGAGTAACCAAGTAGACTCCCAGCCAAATGCTGCTTTCCGTTATGTTTTTTTACTTCTAAAGCATGTTTTGTTCAAATTCATCTTCATGGATTTTTCTATTTCTTTTTTTTTAGGTGCCCTCTATCTCTTACCATGGAAAAGTGGGTTTTCTGCCTTCTGGTTATGAGCACCATGGCTATGAGGGTCCTGATGTGTCCCATGCGCTGCAGCTGCCAGACGGTGTCCCCCTCTTTCACCATTCTCTGCACAAAGAACGGGCTGCTCTTTGTCCCTCCTGCCATTGACCGACGGACAGCAGAACTCCGACTGATGGATAATTTCATCACGAGTTTGCGAAGGAAGGATTTTGCAAACATGACAGACCTGATCCATTTAACGCTATCACGAAACACAATCAGTCATATTATGCCTTATGCATTTTTTGATCTTAAAGGCCTTCATGCATTACACCTGGATAGTAACCGACTCACCTATATTGATGAGGATCACTTCAAAGGGTTGATCAACCTTCGCCACTTAATTCTCAGTAACAACCAGTTACATTATATTTCATCTGGATCTTTTGATGATTTTATTGACATAATTGAGGATCTGGATCTATCCTATAACAATCTTGTTAATGTCCCCTGGGAAACTGTTGGGAAGCTTTCAAATGCCAATACTATTAGTTTGGATCATAACCTCATAGATTTTGTTCCTGAAGGCATCTTCTCTGATCTCCACAAACTGGCTCGGCTGGACATGACTTCTAACCAGCTCAGGAAGATCCCTCCAGACCCTCTTTTCTCCCGCATCCCTGTCTACGCCAAGCCCAAGGGCACCCCCCTGTCCTCTTTGGTCCTGAGCTTTGGAGGGAACCCGCTACACTGCAATTGTGAGCTAGTGTGGCTGCGACGCCTGACTAGGGAAGATGACCTGGAAACCTGTGCCTCCCCACCCGAGCTGATGGGCAAGTACTTCTGGTCCATTAAGGAGGAGGAGTTTGTTTGCGAACCACCAATGATCACTCGCAGAACGGCAAAGCAAATGATCATGGAAGGACAGAGCGTTTCCTTGAAGTGTAGAGCAGTAGGTGATCCAGAACCATACGTGCGCTGGATTTCACCAGGAGGAAAATTGGTCTCCAACACTTCTCGAACAATTTCCTATGAGAATGGGACTTTGGACATTTTAGAGACTTCCATGGAAGAGCATGGCATGTATACTTGTATAGCATCCAACGCTGCAGGGGAGTCCACTGCACCAGTTGAACTTCTGGTCAGCCCATATCCTCATCTCGCTAACAGCACAAACTCTGGCAAAGAAGCTGAGACGGGCCCATCGGATATCCTCATCTCGGCCAAATCCAGCTTCTCTAATGAAACCAAATCTCGCCAAGAGAGGAAAGTGGCCATTGCTGAGCTGACCTCATCCTCTGCCCTCATCCAGTGGCCTTCACAGCACCATATTCCTGGGATGAGAATGTTCCAGATCCAGTACAACAGTTCTGCTGATGACATCCTGGTGTACAGGTACGCATTGTTGCCAGGTTTGTTTCAAGTTTATTTCTGGCATGGTGCAGTGATAGGAATCTCAGTGATTAGAGGAGTAAAAGTGCTTGCTTGACGCCTTCGCATGGAATGAGTTGGGAAGGTAAAAGGAAGATCCTCATGAGGCAGAATGAAAAGAGAAACATCTCCCACTCAAAAGGGAAAATCCAAGCCAGGGCTCTTAGTTCCTCACGTTCCTTTTAAACTAGAACTCCATACAGGATACATGAGTATTGCATTAAAAAACAGGCTGGTCAATTTAATTTCATTTTTGTGTCTCAATTCCTGGTGATTGCCTGGAGTAGTCCCTTTCGTTTTCTTGGCCACATTCTTGGAAGGGGTTTCATCTTGCCTTCTAACTAGGGCTGAGAGAAAGTGATTGACCCATGATCACCCAGCCGGCCACATGCCTAAGGCAAGACTAGAACTCATCGTCTCCTAGTTCTCTGAAATTGCTTCCTGGGCCTAAGCCTAACAGTAGCTGGGGATAGAGCTCCTTCCTTCCTTCCTTCCTTCCTTCCTTCCTTCCTTCCTTCCTTCCTTCCTTCCTTCCTTCCTTCCTTCCTTCCTCCCTCCCTCCCTCCCTCCCTCCCCTCTCTCCCTGGGTTAATTTCCTCAATTTGCCAGTCTCAATTCTGCTCCCCATGGCAGGTGAAATATGGCCTTGAATAAATTTCATGTCTAGGTTAGTCAGAGAGAAACCTATATGTCAGGCCTTTACATAATTGAAAAACAGCAATTTAAATATTTATGTATGTGTGTGTGTATATATATATACAGAAAGAGTGTATATGTATGTATGTATGTATGTATGTATGTATGTATGTATGTATATATACAGAGAGAGAGAGAGAGAGAGAGACTATAATGTTGCTTTGTCAAAGAAAGAATACGAATGCACCATCAGCTTGAAGAAGTTAAAAAACACAGTCTTGTGTGTTGATGTTATAGAAGACCTCATAAAAATAGGCTTAATGCTATTTTTAAGAATCCTTTGGTTACTGGGCTATCTAAAATAATGTATGCATGCATGCATTTATTTGCACTTGTATGACCATCCATCTCACCATGTTAATAACCAAGAAACAATAATACAAACTTATGAAATTCCTTCCGTAGCCCCATGATATCCTATACCCAGTAGCTCCTTTTCCAACCAGGAAATGCTATCAAAAGGCAGAAGCCTTCATCAGCTGCAGTTTACCTGAAGAGACACAGCTCACGAAAGCTTCGGCCTTTTAATAAAGATGCTATAACAATCCAAAACGGTGGTAGTGGATCCCTTCTCATGTCAGCTGTCTGCACTCAATTGCGTTTGGACCAAAGAGGCTAAAGGTCATCCCTTTGAAGTTTTAGGCGGATCTCCAAAGCTGGCAAATGCCTGTTGCCATCAAAGCCGTTTCCTGTTCAAAGTGAACAAAATGGCAACCGAAGCTTCTCAAGCAGAGTCAGCTTTGGTGTCATGGTTGCAAGAAGGTTGGTCAACAGAGGCCAGCCAAAGGAGCAGCCCGTCTATGCTCAGTCACATCGCTCTATTCCCTTTGTGAAGTTTGCCTGCTTGCATCATTTTGTGTCATTGTTGCCCTGTGTTCACCAGGCAAGTAACTGGTGGCTGCCCCTTCGACTCACGGGCATGAGGCGTCCACAGGGGCGAGTACATTATAATGTTAAAACATATATACTTGTGCGCAATACTGTGATGCCAGGAGAAGAAGGCAGAAGGCATCACGATATCATAATGCACACCTTGCCATTTTAACACCCTCATGGCCACCAACAGACACTTACGCTGCCTACACAGCCAACGGCTACCCTATTCATCCTTTTAGCATTTCAGGAAACCATGAAAGTGGAGCGGGATGATACTGTGTGTTTCTCGTGCTATATAGACTGAGTTTGTCTTCTCTTGCAGGATGATCCCAGCTTCTAGCAAGTCTTTCTTCCTGACTGACCTGGTTGCTGGGCGGGACTATGACCTGTGTGTCCTTGCTGTTTATGATGATGGTGTCACTTCTCTGACAGCAACCCTCGTGGTAGGGTGTGTGCAGTTCTCCACGGAGGAGGCATACCAGCAGTGTCAGTCCCTCCATGCACAGTTTCTTGGTGGAACTATGATTATTATCATTGGAGGCATCATTGTGGCGTCTGTCCTTGTTTTTATCTTTATACTTCTGCTGAAATACAAAGTTTACATCAACCATCACAAAACCAAAAATCCTGAAGTGAATAATGTTTGCTCTCAAACCAACGGTGGTCAAAGTAACTCTCTGGTACATTCCAGTTCCAAACTGGCTGAATGGATCCAGCAAGAACGTTCAAGCTCACCATTCAGAGGCAAAACTATACTAGACTTTGACTATGAACGAGCAGTCTCTACAGAAGTGTCTGTTTTAAGAAATGAAGTCTTTCCTTAATAGTTATGCTGGTCCCAGGCAAGAAGCACTAAAAAATAACTAATGTAGTTGTATTTTAAGCTTCACTGTCTATTTTTAAGATCAGATGGTTTTAAACACTATTTTTTTAATCTGTAAAAGTTCTTGCATTCCTAACTATTTTTGTTGCACTATATTAAATATAAAATGTGTGATTTTGAAAGTTTTTAGTCATTCTTATTTATTTGCAACCAAGTCTGGATCGGTACTTACAAAAGCTCCGTATACTGCAGGTTACGTGCTACTAAGCAGATACACTTCCCTTCAGCACCCTAGTCATATTTCACAATAGTACACTGTGGAGGAAGTGCATTTAAACAAACAGTGCTAAAAATGTCAGTGGAACTGCCGCCAGAGTTCAAAGAACAGAAAGGTTTAGGGAAGATTGGTACACAAATTCCTCAGTTAACAACCACTGCTCAAAGTTGCGATGGTGAATGAGCGCATTTACAACAGATCCTGGAAGTTCTCCCTGGCGCAGCACCCCTGCGATCCTGGGATGGTGACTGGGATGCTTGGCAACTATGTTTCCTGGTAAAACACATGGGAAAATCCCATTGGAGGAAAATTCTACTTAGGGTTAGGGTTACGTCACCATGAACTCCTAGAGCAAAATGGACATCGCAAACAAACTCGGAATGCTTGGGTATGGTTAGGAGGGCACTGACTTTTCTAGGCTGCCCTATGTATGTTTCCTGGTAAAATACATGGGAAAATCCCATTGGAGGAAAATTCCACTTAGGGTTAGGGTTAGGTCACAATGAATTGATATAGCAAAATGGACACCGCCAACAAACTCGGAGTGCTTGGGTATGGTTAGGTGGGCACTGACTTTTCTAGGCTGCTCTATCTATGTTTCCTGGTAAAATATATGGGAAAATCCCATTGGAGGAAAATTCCACTTAGGGTTAGGGTTTCGTCACCATGAACTCCTAGAGCAAAATGGACATCACCAACAAACTAGGAGTGCTTGGGTATGGTTAGGAGGGCACGGACTTTTCTAGGCTGCCCTATCTATGTTTCCTGGTAAAATACATGGGAAAATCCCATTGGAGGAAAATTCCACTTCGGGTTAGGGTTACGTCACCATGAAATCCTAGAGCAAATTGGACATCGCCAACGAACTCGGAGTGCTTGGGTATGGTTAGGAGGGCACTGACTTTTCTAGGCTGCCTTATCTATGCTTCCTAGTAAAATACATGGGAAAATCCCATTGGAGGAAAATTCCAGTAAGGGTTAGGGTTACGTCACCATGAACTCCTAGAGCAAAATGGACATCGCCAACAAACTAGGAGTGCTTGGGTATGGTTAGGAGGGCACTGACTTTTCTAGGCTGCCTTATCTATGTTTCCTGGTAAAATACATGGGAAAATCCCATAGGAGGAAAATTCCACTTAGGGTTAGGGTTAGGTCACCATGAACTCCTAGAGCAAAATGGACATCGCCACAAACTCAGAATTCTTGGGTTTGGTTAGGAGAGCATTGACTTTTCGAGGCCTGCCCTATGTATGTTTCCTGGTAAAATACATGGGAAAATCCCATTGGAGGAAAATTCCACTTAGGTTAGGGTTAGGTCACCATGAACTCATAGAGCAAAATGGACACCGCCAACGAAACTCGGAGTGCTTGGGTATGGTTAGGAGGGCACTGACTTTTCTAGGCTGCCCTATCTATGTTTCCTGGTAAAATACATGGGAAAATCCCATAGGAGGAAAATTCCACTTAGGGTTAGGGTTAGGTCACAATGAATTGATATAGCAAAATGGACACTGCCAACAAACTCGGATGCTTGGGTATGGTTAGGTGGGCACTGACTTTTCTAGGCTGCCTTATCTATGTTTCCTGGTAAAATACATGGGAAAATCCATTGGAGGAAAATTCGACTTAGGGTTAGGGTTACATCACCGTGAACTCCTAGAGCAAAATGGACATCGCCAACAAACTAGGAGTGCTTGGGTATGGTTAGGGAGGGCACTGACTTTTCTAGGCTGCCCTTTCTATGTTTCCTGGTAAAATACATGGGAAAATCTCATTGGAGGAAAATTCCACTTAGGGTTAGGGTTACGTTACCGTGAACTCATAGAGCAAAATGGACATCGCCAACAAATTCAGAGTGCTTGGGTATGGTTAGGAGGGCACTGACTTTTCTAGGCTGCCTATTTATGTTTCCTGGTAAAATACATGGGAAAATCCCATTGGAGGAAAATTCCACTTAGGGTTAGGGTTACGTCTCCATGAACTCCTTAGCAAAATGGACATCGCCAACAAACTCGGAGTGCTTGGGTATGGTTAGGAGGGCACTGACTTTTCTAGGCTGCCCTATGTATGTTTCCTGGTAAAATACATGGGAAAATCCCATTGGAGGAAAATTCCAGTTAGGGTTAGGGTTACGTCATCGTGAACTCCTAGAGCAAAATGGACATCGCCAACAAACTCGGAGTGCTTGGGTATGGTTAGGAGGGCACTGACTTTTCTAGGCTGCCCTATGTATGTTTCCTGGTAAAATACATGGGAAAATCCCATTGGAGGAAAATTCTGTCAGAATACAGCTGGAAGGGACCTCGGAGGTCTTCTAGTCCAGCCGCCTGCTGAAGCAGGAGACCCTAAGTGGAATTTTCCTCCAATGGGCCCTATTAATAAGGTGTTAATACCGTTAATAAAGATAGAGAATACCATCATTTTAAAATGCCATTAAAAAGGTTTATTTCTTTTGTTGTTGTTGTTAATTGCGAAGTCGTGTCCGACCCATCGCGACCCCATGGACAACGTTCCTCCAGGTCTTCCTGTCCTCTACCATCTTCTAGAGTCCATTTAAGTTCACACCTACTGCTTCAGTGACTCCATCCAACCACCTCATTCTCTGTCGTCCCCTTCTTCTATTGCCCTCAATCTTTCCCAGCATTAGGCGCTTCTCCAGTGAGTCCTTCCTTCTCATTAGGTGGCCAAAGTATTTGAGTTTCAACTTCAGGATCTGGCCTTCTAAAGAGCAGTCGGGGTTGATCTCTTCTAGGACTGACCGGTTTGAACGCCTTGCAGTCCAAGGGACTCGCAGGAGTCTTCTCCAGCACCATAGTTCAAAGGCCTCAATTCTTTGGCGCTCAGCCTTTCTTATGGTCCAACTTTCACAGCCATACATTGCAACTGGGAAAACCATGGCCTGGACTATACGCACTTTTGTTGGCAGGGTGATGTCTCTGCTTTTTAGTACGCTGTCTAGATTTGCCATAGCTTTCCTTCCCAGGAGCAAGCGTCTTTTAATTTCTTGGTTGCAGTCCCCATCTGAGGTGATCTTGGAGCCCAGAAAAATAAAATCTGTCACCACCTCCTATTTGTCACGAATTGAGTGGGCCGGATGCCACGATTTTGGTTTTCTTAATGTTGAGTTTCAAGCCAACTTTTGCACTCTCCTTCTTCACCCGCATCAAGAGGCTCCTTAGTTCCTCTTCACTTTCTGCCCTTAGCGTGGTATCATCTGCATATCTTAGGTTGTTGATATTTCTCCCGGCAATCTTAATTCCAACTTTTGTTTCCTCTAGCCCTGCCGTTCTCATGATGTGCTCTGCATATAAGTTAAATAGGCAGGGCGACAGTATACAGCCTTGCCGGACTCGTTTTCCAATTTTGAACCCATCCGTGGTTCCGTGTCCAGTTCTCACTGTTGCTTCTTGACCCGCGTATAGGTTTCTCAAGAGACAAATAAGACGGTCTGGTATTCCCATCTCTTTAAGAACTTGCCACAATTTGTTGTGATCCACACAATGAAAGGCTTTAGCGTAGTCAATGAAGCAGAAGTAGATGTTTTTCTGGAACTCCCTAGCTTTCTCCATGATCCAGTGGTGTCGCACTTCCCTGTGTTACACCTTAAGAGGTTGCTCCTAAAAGTGCACCCCGCTCGCCCCCTTCAAGCAAACCCAGATGTTTTTATTCAAGCATAGTTTTGTTTGTCCTGCCCTTCTTTTTCTTTAAGGAGATCGTACGTATGTAGGTTTGTATTTAGGTTTGGTGTTTCTAAACTATATTTCTTAGAGATACCTATGTATTAATATAAGCGCAATATCAAATATCTATTTGAAATATTGTGTATTTTTATTACGAAACGATCAATATAAAAATAAATGTAGTTTATTTTGAAAAAGTATATAACCTATCGTTCCCTTATAGGTTTATCATTTAAAGGATGGATAAAAGGGATGAGACGTGAGAAGTTGCAACTAATGGCATTTATTAATTTGTTCGCCGTCCATCTAACTTTGTGGACCTTCGTCTATTAATAAGGTGTTAATACCGTTAATAAAGATAGAGAATACGGTCATTTTAAAATGCCATTAAAAAGGTTTATTTCTTTGGGTGGCCGCAATACCCATTTTTGACTAGAGGAGGGCACAGTTTTCTGTCCCATAGCTTTGGCTTGGAGTCCATCCTAAGCCTTTTTAATGGCCTCCATCCTATAGCTAAGGCAGGGGTAGGCAACCTTGGCTCTTTGATGACTGGTGGACTTCAACTCCCAGAATTCCTGAGCCAGCCCTGCTAAGGGACGGAAAACTGGTCAAATCAGATACTGCGGCCAGAAAAATAAATAAACCTCTTTAAGATGATTATTCTTGATTATTAAAACCTTATTAATATGAATAAGCCACGATAGGCCTTAACTCGGTTTAATATTGGAACCAGGATTTCTTCTGCGCCCGTGTCGCACCGACCGGGCCCCCCCGTCGCCACGTTAATATTAATAATAAGGCGTTAAGAATAAAAATAGAGAAGAATAAGCTTCAAATGCTATTCAAAAGCATTTATTTCTTTGGGCGGCAGCAGTACCCGTTTCTGACCACAGGAGGGCAGTGGTTCCCGTCCCATAGCTTTACCAGGGAGGCCGTCGTAGGCCACTTGCCCAGGATCGGGACACCGAGAAGCTAAGCCCCAAAGCGCAGAGCGTCAGCCAAAGGGTCGCCACTCTATGCTCCTCCGAAAGGGACGGGCCGCTTCCCTCGGCCTTCTGCGCATGTCGGCCGGCTGGTTCTTGACGAGTAATCTGCGAGAGGCCCTCTCTGGACGGCGGGCTCCCTGTCCGTCGGTGTCGGCCGTCCCCCAGATGCTGCGGTAAACGACTTCCGTTCCTTCGTTGTTAATCTTCCCCCTACTTCCTTTCGGGTAGACCTCAATATGTCCGACTTCCTGTCCGCTCAAATTCGCCGTCCTCCAGGGGCTTTGAATTGCGACCTTCCCAATATGGCCGACGTCCGGTCCGTCCTTCTTAATCATCCTTCCACTTCCTTTTTTTCCGGGGACCTTCTGGGCAGGGCGGACTCCACGTCCGATCAACGAGGTAAGCCTTGAAAACCCCATTCAAAAGGCTTATTTCCCTTGGCGGCCGCAATACCCGTCCCATAGCATTTACCATCGAGGCCACCGTAGGCCTTTTCCACGGCCTCAATGCCGCTATCGCTAAGGAGGGAAAACAGTGCCCTCCCGTGGCCAAGCCGGGTATAGCAGCCACCGAAAGAAATAAACCTTTGAAAATGGCAAAAGGGCCTCCCGTCGCCCTATTAATATTAACAAGAGGTTACTAATAAAGACGGGGGGAAAATAAATAGCCTTAAAATCCCATTTAAAAGCTTTATTTTTTTCGGCGACCGCAGTACCCGTTTTTGACCACAGGAGGGCACAGTTTTCCGTCCCGTAGCATGACCACCGACGACGACGTTCCCAGTACGGCCGAGTTCCTGTCCATCCGCCGAATTCGTCCCCAACTTCCTGTCCGTTCGCAGCACGGTTCCCTGCTTTTTCCCGTGCTCTTTTCTGCACTACGTGGACGGAGCGCACGTCTACCGGCGAGGCCTCGGGAAGGAAAAAAAGGAAGCCTGCTACTGCCTCAGGTGAGCCGAGCCATCCCCGCATTTTCTGATTCCAGAAAGATACCGGCTTTCTCTGTTACCTAGTTAGCGGGGGATCCGCACCTTCCCCCTCCCCCGCCTCCTCCCCGGCCACTCGTTTGGTCCTCTCCCCTAAGATGTCCGCCTGGCCGTTCCTGGCCTTTCGCCGCCGGTATCTGTAAAAATGCGACCGAGAACCGTTGGCGGCGGCGGCGCCGGTGGTTGCGAGACCTGGTCTCTTTGCGCTCTTTCCCCTTTCAGCTATAGGGGCTAAATTGGGAACGTAGAGACGAAGTTAGCTTGTTTTAATAACACACTTCGGGGTCGTTTACGCGAGCTCAGCCGCGGCTTCTTTTTAGCTCCTTTTTAGAGGCGGGGCCGGCGGGACACGCTCCAGGCTTTTGGCGTCCGGGTCGGGAAGGGGGTTCCGACCCGTCTCGGGGGTCTCCTCGAAGGCTGCCAAGCAAGGCAGCCGTTGAATGGTGTTTTCCCAGCGCCCGAGTCCCGGTGTAGAAGAACCAGTCGTATCGCGCTTCCCTGTGTTACACCTTAAGAGGTTGCTCCTAAAAGTGCACCCCGCTCGCCCCCTTCAAGCAAATCCAGGTGTTTTTATTCAAGAATAGTTTTGTTTGTCCTGCCCTGCTATTTCTTTAAGGAGATCGTACGTACGTAGGTTTGTATTTAGGTTTGATGTTTCTAAACTATATTTCTTAGAGATCCCTATGTATTAATGTAGTAGAATTGAAAAACTTGAATCAGCTCTTTCAGGAAAGGGAAGTTTATTGCGCGCAGGTTCAGAGAGCCATCCTGGCTGTAGAAATCTGAACCCAGATTGTACCTTGATGACCATTTTTATAACCCTTTCTGGCGGGGGTTATTTTCCGGTCACATTACATTCTATAGGTCCTTATTCTAACATAGAAAAACTACTAGACAGATCTATAATCGATAGCTCCTCGTTTACATTGGAATGTTTTTAGCAATCAGCAATATATCAAGTGTTAAGCAATTTAGATATACCATGTGACAGGCAGTTAGTAATATATCATGTGCAGAGCTGGGAACAGGATGTCTGGCCATCCTAAATTTAAGAGTTGTCTTGTAAGCAAAACAAACCTCTCTTTTACCCACATTTTTGTTGGGCCATCTGCTTTTTATACACATCCTTTGTCGGACCATCAGTATTTTTCCAGGTACCACTTTATTCCCCCCTGATGAGACTTATCTCATCTATGCAGATAAGTTTCATTCCATAACACTTGGGTCTGATGTATGTATGTTGTTATACTCTTGTCTCTGGAATTCCAACATGTGAAGAACCACCCTTTAGGTAACCATATGTTTGCATACCCAAAAGACACTGTTTGGAAAGATGTGCAATTTAGCCTTTCTTGGCTCACTTTCAGGCAATGAGGTGAAGGTGTATTCTGCTCACACCCCGTGATATGTGCACATTGTAAGTCTTCTGGAATGGCTACATTAGGAGTATTTAAAGCTAAAGCATCAGTGGGTAGAAACTTGGAAATGTGACCCCAGCTGTACATTGTTTCATAGCCTATATGTTCTTTAAACTCGTGATGACTGAACTCCTTGGCTGCTGTGACAGGAACACATACGGGTATTAAACATGTGGACAGCAGATTCTCCATGTCATATGCTTCAGAAAGGCAAAAATCAGTTGTGTTGGCTAGTTGAGCCAGTTGGACCCACAAATTGTATTGCATCCTTGACTCCAATGGATGGGGCATATCCTTATTCTGATGGGACCTTCTGCTTCGTTTTCTCTCTGGGCGCTTCCTCGGGGGTCTTTGGATAGTTACTCCAAATTCCACCGGGATAACATGTACGATGCAAGTCCCCTTCCATCCCGTCTTCAACTGCGAGACTAGGGTGACCCGCTCCCATCCCCAGAATAAGGGAGGCCCACACTCCAGAGTAACAGGAGGAGGAGGCTTCTTATATGGGGCCTTTACACATATGCCTTTCCTAAGAATATACCCAACATACTGACAGGCTTCGGGATTGACAGGTGGTCTTGTAATACAGGCTTCTTTAACTATTCTGTCAAATGCTTGGGGAAATTGACAAGGATGAGGCCAGCTACCATTCCAGCATTCTGGGGAAAATCCAATAGGGGGGTGACCTTTACAAGTGCCCGTGCCTATAGCATAAGATTGGATAAGGCGTGGAGCTTCTTCTGGCTTGCTCCATTGGCCTAAATTAGAAAGACAAACATTATTACATGCAATAATAGTACTATATAAAAGCAGAAGGAAGCCTTTCATCCTTTCTTCTCCCGTGCGTAGAAAGCCAGCTTCCGGGTGTGGCTTAGCAGGGGGTTGAATTTCAGCCAGACAGCCGTAGATATATGTGCAGGATACACTTGTGCTAATACAATATCTGGTTTACAAACAATAAAATATTCATTAAACATACTAAACACGTTTAAGAGTGAGTTTGATGGGAACCTTGGGGTCCCTGTTCACTGTCCACAGAGGTTCTGCGGCTGCTTTAACTCTGGTCCAGTGAATCCAAGATTTAGATTCTGCAATCTTTATTGCTAAAGGAGAGGCCATTATTACTCCATAAGGTCCTTCCCATCTCCCCTCCAGTTGTTCATGTTTCCAATGTTTTACCCACACCTTATCCCCTGGTTTAAAGGGATGACATCTTGTTATTAGTTTAGGAGGTGTTTGTTCAACAACATAATTCCTAAGTTTTTCCACTTGCTTATTCAGTTCCCCCATACTCCCCCCTGATGGCCCTTTACAATGCATAACTGAAACCTTTGCTGGCTTTTGTACTGCATCGAGAAGATGCTTTATCAAGTGTCCATGTAACCCATGTTTGCCAGCCGAATCCCTGAATCCCCTCTCCTTATACACAGCACCATGAGCATGCAGAGTTAGAAAAGCATATTTACTATCTGTCCAGACATTTAAAGTTTCCCCTTCAGCTCTTTCCAATGCTCTAATTAATGCCCACAATTCTGCCACTTGAGCACTGCAGTTTGCTCCTAGCGGACTACTTTCCACCACTTCCTCATCATTCACAATCGCATATTCAGAAACCCTCCTCCCATCTTTCATGTAACTCAAGCCGTCTGTATACCAATTCAGGGCAGCAAGCAGTTGTGTTCTGAATCCACTTCTGTGGGCAATAGGGTGGCAGGGTTTAGCCGGTTAGACACCACTAATTTCACTTGAGGATTTTCAATCATCATCGCCTGATACTTAAAAAGCCTTTTACTGCTGATCCACAAATGCCCTTTATTATCCAAGATAGAATGAACTGCATGAGGGGGGTGGACACTTATGGAACATGAGAAGGTCAATTTATTACAGTCCTGTAAAAGGACTGCTATACCAGCAAGAACCTTCAGACAATGTGGCCAGCCTTGGGCAACCCCATCTAATTGCTTAGATAAGTAAGCCACCGGGCGTTGCCACTGTCCTAATTGTTGAGTTAACACCCCCAAGGCAACATTCTTCCTGGTATCAACATACAAATTGAAAGGCTTCTCTAAGTTAGGCAAGGCTAAAACTGGAGCTGATGTGAGAGCTCGTTTCACTTCCCTAAAGGCATTCTTTTGTTCTCCCTCCCATTCAAAAGCAAACAACGGCTGGCTAGCCTTGTGAATAGGAATCGTGAAAAAAGCATCTTTCAAATCCACAACTGAAAACCACTTTGCTATGAACAAGTGTATACCAAGGCTTCCTGATTAAAATTGTCCACCCTTGATAAGAAATGCTAACCACCAAGATGTCCCCAAATGTCAATTTTAGATAAAAATGCCACTGGCTGCCTTCCCCCCCCCCACGCACACACTTCTGGGCCAAAACCTCCTCCAACCTTTGTCCTTGTTTATAAATAAATTACCTAGCAAAGAACCAACAAAGGAGAGCTCACCAAACCCTGTTTGCATTTATTAACACAAGCTCTTTTTCTAACAGTTTTGCATACAAATCTTTACTCAAAACAGCATAGCTATTTATAATCCCAAAATTTTTCTCAACTTCGTTCTAACTTCACACACAAAAAAATAAACAAGTTTAATAAGATATTCTGAGTTACTGAAAGTTTTTTTTTCTAAACTCTAGTATTGCTTTTAATATAAAGTTAGTCAAATCCCAATTTAATCAAATTCCATTCAGATGGAAACAGATTTCCATTAAATTTCCATTAAATAGGGAGAACATTTACAAATCTAAGCAAACTCTTTTGGTTGATATTAAACAATTTAAACTCAAAAATTTCCCCCAAAAAAGTTGTCCAACAATTACTGACTCCTCTTTTGAATAGAAAAAATTGCAAAAGTGGGCATTAAATTTTCACAGCCACCCAACCTTTCTCAAACCTGAATTCTAAGCAGGGAAAAAGTTAAAAAGATCAACCCCCCCCCTTTTCTCCTCTCTCTCTATCTCTCTCTATCTCTCTCCCTCTCAAAGCAACACAGCCAGAAAAAAAACAAGGGGGGAAAGGGGGTTGTGTCTGCAGATAGAGTTTGAAAAGGCATTAACACACTAACATTTGCAAAAGGGAGAGAGCAGAATAGGCAAGAAAATGGTATAGGATTTCCTGCCTGAGCAGGTAACTTTGGGCTGTTCTTAAGAGGGAGAAAAAAAAGTAAATAAATAAACAAACACATCTTCCTTCACTTTGTTTGTTGGCCAGACAAACAGAGTGAGGTTATTTTTTTTTTTTTTTTTGGTATCTTCTTTTCTCTTGAGGTTAGTAACAGTCATATTTACTTCACACACAAAGACTCTGCTTTCAAATCCACAACTGATCTTCCTGCTCCAGTATCCACCAAAAACGTTGTCTGTTTGCCCCCTATATTTAAAGTAACCAATGGCTCGGGGGGGGGGGCTTCCTCCAAGCCAGGTCCTCGTCAATCTGACCCGTTAGTTCCTGCCAAGCCAATTCCCTCAATCTCCCTGTCTCTATTCCAATGTCCCATTCCTCAGACCATCTCTTACATTCCCTGGACCATCTCTCACATTCCTTGGAGCCCCTCTCTGCCCTCTACCCATGAAGGGGGAGTGCATGGGGGGGCCCACTGCCAACACCTCCACGTCCTCTGCCTTCTCTTCCTCTCCAACCTCTACCTCGCATCTGCCTTCTTGGACATTCTCTTTGCCAATGACCTTCCTCCTTGCAATTAGCACACTGGTTGGGTCCCAGCATGATCCCTCCTTGCAATGCCACCGCCAACAACTCAATTTTCTTATGCATTCTAGCATCTCTTTCCTGTTTTTCCACCTTATCCCTATTAACAAACACTTTCCTAGCCACCTCCAACAATTCTGTAGTGTTCTTTCCTAATGCTCTTTCTAACCTCTGCAACTTCTTTCTTATATCTTCATAACTCTGTGCTATGAACCTCTCATTCAACATTCGCACATTGTCTGCACTCCTTGGATCCACCTGTGTATAAAGCTCATAAGCCTCAATCAGCCTTTGCAAAAAAACTTTCCGGACTTTCATCTGCCTCCTGCATCACAAAAGACGGCTTTAACACATTCACTGAAGGCTTTCCAGCCTTGCAAAGAGCTTCTACTACTAAATTCTGATATTCCTTTAACAAAGTCATGTGTGCTGGATTTTGTGTATTCCATTCAGGGTCCTTTTCTGGTGCCCTGGCTTCCATCTCGCTGTATATCCCGCACAGCTGGCAACCTATCCTTCAAACACTGCCTAACAGCAGCCTTCCACTTCTCCCTTTCCTCGGGAGTCAACAAAATATTCAACAATTGCTCCTCTTTACTTACTTCTCCCCTCACATTTACAGAGAGACCTTCCAAATCCCCTTCCTCCTTGGGGGCTGACAGCCTCCCCCTTTCTGTTTTCGTCTCACAGCTGGCTGCCTTTCTTCGGACACAGTAGGGGCAATCAGCCCTTCCTCCCTCAGAGCGGCTGCTGGCTCTGCCACAGCCGGCACTGGGGGGGGGAGGGGGAGAAAGGTGGAACGTAGGGAGGAGGTCTGAGAATCAACTCCTCTACCTCCATCCTTATCTCCTTCTTAGCATCTGACACCTTAGTTTCTGAAATCTTCACATCTTTTACTCTTTTAGTTTGTACTTGAAGCTTTTTTTTTTTTTTCCCCCTTTGGGTCTAGCCACACACAAACGAACCATTTCAGCCTGACATTGCAATAACTCATCAGCTCGTCCTGCTACTGCATCCCCCCACTGATCTATATACTGAAATTGGTTAGGATAGTTTTCTTAAAAGTCCCCTCTGGGGGACACCCCACATCCATACTACGCCCCCCCCATCCTAACACACTGCCAATGACCTACAGCGCCGGCGGTCACTAGTAGGGAATGCACTGGCTTAACCACCCACACAACCTAACACGGACTTCATTAGGATCGCCGTCCCGAGTCCAGGGGAGTGATCAGGCCCCCTCTTCTATCTTCAAATGAGATAGGTACCATTACTTTAAACACATACTCGCCTGCCTTGTAGTTACACCCATCCTGGCCAGGAGTTGGTTCAGACTTCCTTTCCTTTCCCAAAGGGTTCTTGGACTGGCCTTCAGTACT
Organism: Crotalus tigris; assembly: GCF_016545835.1. Taxonomy (NCBI): domain Eukaryota; kingdom Metazoa; phylum Chordata; class Lepidosauria; order Squamata; family Viperidae; genus Crotalus; species Crotalus tigris. The sequence goes on along the minus strand of NW_024100420.1, from coordinate 8,826 downwards.
GTCGGCTCTGCTGCGAAGCCACAGCTGTCTCCTGGAGGAAACACACCCCCATGGCGCCTGGAGAATTGTTCAGAGATGGCTTACCAGCAGGTCCGAAGGGTCCAGCTGTCCTCAGCGAAATATCGCCTCACTCAAGCTTTTCCCGGCCAACGCACCAGAAAATGTAGTAGAATTGAAAAACTTGAATCAGCTCTTTCAGGAAAGGGAAGTTTATTGCGCGCAGGTTCAGAGAGCCATCCTGGCTGTAGAAATCTGAACCCAGATTGTACCTTGATGACCATTTTTATAACCCTTTCTGGCGGGGGTTATTTTCTGGTCACATTACATTCTATAGGTCCTTATTCTAACATAGAAAAACTACTAGACAGATCTATAATCGATAGCTCCTCGTTTACATTGGAATGTTTTTAGCAATCAGCAATATATCAAGTGTTAAGCAATTTAGATATACCATGTGACAGGCAGTTAGTAATATATCATGTGCAGAGCTGGGAACAGGATGTCTGGCCATCCTAAATTTAAGAGTTGTCTTGTAAGCAAAACAAACCTCTCTTTTACCCACATTTTTGTTGGGCCATCTGCTTTTTATACACATCCTTTGTCGGACCATCAGTATTTTTCCAGGTACCACTTTATTAACATAGGTGCAATATCAAATCTCTATTTGAAATTGTGTGCATTTTTATTAAGAAACGATCAATATAAAAATAAATGCAGTTTATTTTGAAAATGTGTATAACCTATCGTTCCCTTCTAGGTTTATCATTTAAAGGATGGATAAAAGGGATGAGACGTGAGAAGCTGCAACTAATGGCTTTTATTATTTTGTTCGCCGTCCATCTAACTTTGTAGACCTTCGTCCAAAACAAGTCAGAGTTAGGAAGGGTAGGAGATTCCTTCCTTTCCTCTCCAGGTAAGAGAAAGGAAAAGCAGGTCTCTCTGGGGGCAGCAGGAGACCCGGGTCTTTGCAGAGTCCGGCTTGCAATTTTGCTAACTTCCCCCAGTCACAGCTGCATCGACTGATGTAGCGGCCAGGAGGAAGGGTGGGGACGCCTGCCGGCTGAAAGCTTCGGCCTTTTGGGAAGAGGCAGTGGAGAAAGGAGGTCACGCTTCCTGGATTTCCAGCCTAGAGCCTCCGCCGGATGGGTGACGCCCCCTTGCTGTGGCTGTTAAGAAGGAACTGGGGGGGGGAAATAGGTAAGTTTCCCCTTTTTTTGCCACTTTCAGTGAGGTTAAGGCTTTTCCTTTTAAAGAGACAGGGATGGAAATGGAGTAAGGTTGGGAGCCCAGTAAAAACCCCAAGAGGAAGCGGGAAACAGGGTGGGAGGTTGCGATGGCCACCGCTCCTCTCAATATTGCAGTTTTGGTGGGAAATAGCGGGAGGGACCTCTCCAAGGGCCTTCCCACTAGCAGAGCTTGGCAGTTCTTTGCTTCATTCTTTGCTCTAACCAAGAATAAAATAAACTCCAAATTGGATAGCAGTCCGTATGTTCTTTGTACGACTCGTACAATATTAATATTATTAATATTAGGCCATCCTAGGCTTTCTTAACTAGGTTTAAGAATTTATTTTATTCTCGGTTAGAGCAAAGAACGAAGGATTAGGAATTGAACATCTATGAGCTTAGCAAACTTTTGAAGCAGATTTCTTCTTCCGCGCCTGCGTTGCAGCAAACGGGCCTCCCCTGGCCCTATCAATAAGGTGTTAATACCGTTAATAAAGATAGAGAATACCGTCATTTTAAAATGCCATTAAAAAGGTTTATTTCTTTTGTTGTTGTTGTTAATTGAGAAGTCGTGTCCGACCCATCCCGACCCCATGGACAATGTTCCTCCAGGTCTTCCTGTCCTCTACCATCTTCTGGAGTCCATTTAAGTTCACACCTACTTCTTGAGTGATTCCATCCAACCACCTCGTTCTCTGTCGTCCCCTTCTTCTATTGCCCTCAATCTTTCCCAGCATTAGGCGCTTCTCCAGTGAGTCCTTCCTTCTCATTAGGTGGCCAAAGTATTTGAGTTTCAACTTCAGGATCTGGCCTTCTAAAGAGCAGCCGGGGTTGACATCTTCTAGGACTGACCGGTTTGAACGCCTTGCAGTCCAAGGGACTCGCAGGAGTCTTCTCCAGCACCATAGTCCAAAGGCCTCCATTCTTTGGCGCTCAGCCTTTCTTATGGTCCAACTTTCCCAGCCATACACTGCAACTGGGCAAACCATGGCCTGGACTATACGCACTTTTGTTGGCAGGGTGATGTCTCTGCTTTTTAGTACGCTTTCTAGATTTGCCATAGCTTTCCTTCCCAGGAGCAAGCGTCTTTTAATTTCTTGGCTGCAGTCCCCATCTGAGGTGATCTTGGAGACCAGAAAAATAAAATCTGTCACCACCTCCATTTCTTCCCCATCTCTTTGCCAGGAATTGAGTGGGCCGGATGCCATGATTTTGGTTTTCTTAATGTTGAGTTTCAAGCCAACTTTTGCACTCTCTTTCTTCCCCCCCATCAAGAGGCTCCTTAGTTCCTCTTCACTTTCTGCCCTTAGAGTGGTATCATCTGCATATCTTAGGTTGTTGAGATTTCTCCCGGCAATCTTAATTCCAACTTTTGTTTCATCTAGCCCTGTCTTTCTCATGATGTGCTCTGCATATAAGTTAAATAGGCAGGGCGACAGCATACAGCCTTGCCGGACTCCTTTTCCAATTTTGAGCCCATCCGTGGTTCCATGTCCAGTTCTCACTGTTGCTTCTTGAGCCGCATATAGGTTTCTCAAGAGACAAATAAGACGGTCTGGTATTCCCATCTCTTTAAGAACTTGCCACAATTTGTTGTGATCCACACAATGAAAGGCTTTAGCGTAGTCAATGAAGCAGAAGTAGATGTTGTTCTGGAACTCCCTAGCTTTCTCCATGATCCAGTTGTATCGCGTTTCCCTGTGTTACACCTTAAGAGGTTGCTCCTAAAAGTGCACCCCGCTCGCCCCCTTCAAGCAAACCCAGATGTTTTTATTCAAGAATAGTTTTGTTTGTCCTGCCCTTCTTTTTCTTTAAGGAGATCGTACGTATGTAGGTTTGTATTTAGGTTTGGTGTTTCTAAACTATATTTCTTAGAGATACCTATGTATTCATATAAGCGCAATATCAAATATCTATTTGAAATATTGTGTATTTTTATTACGAAACGATCAATCTAAAAATAAATGTAGTTTATTTTGAAAAAGTATATAACCTATCGTTCCCTTATAGGTTTATCATTTAAAGGAGGGGTAAAAGGGATGAGACGTGAGACGTTGCAACTAATGGCATTTATTAATTTGTTCGCCGCCCATCTAACTTTGTAGACCTTCGTCTATTAATAAGGTGTTAATACCGTTAATAAAGATAGAGAATACGGTCATTTTAAAATGCCATTAAAAAGGTTTATTTTTTTGGGTGGCCGCAATACCCATTTTTGACCCCGGGAGGGCACAGTTTTCTGTCCCATAGCTTTGGCTTGGAGTCCATCCTAGGATGGCCTCCACCCTATAGCTAAGGCAGGGGTAGGCAACCTTGGCTCTTTGATGACTGGTGGACTTCAACTCCCAGAATTCCTGAGCCAGCCCTGCTAAGGCACGGAAAACTGGTCAAATCAGATACTGCGGCCAGAAAAATAAATAAACCTCTTTAAGATGATTATTCTTGATGATTAAAACCTTATTAATACGAATAAGCCACGCTAGGCCTTAACTCGGTTTAAGATTGGAACCAGGATTTCTTCTGCGCCCGTGTCGCACCGACCGGGCCCCCCCGTCGCCACGTTAATATTAATAATAAGGCGTTAAGAATAAAAATAGAGAAGAATAAGCTTCAAATGCTATTCAAAAGCATTTATTTCTTTGGGCGGCAGCAGTACCCGTTTCTGACCACAGGAGGGCAGTGGTTCCCGTCCCATAGCTTTACCAGGGAGGCCGTCGTAGGCCACTTGCCCAGGATCGGGACACCGAGAAGCTAAGCCCCAAAGCGCAGAGCGTCAGCCAAAGGATCGCCACTCTATGCTCCTCCGAAAGGGACGGGCCGCTTCCCTCGGCCTCCTGCGCCTGTCGGCCGGCTGCTTCTTGACGAGTAATCTGCGAGAGGCCCTCTCTGGACGGCGGGCTTCCTGTCCGTCGGCGTCGGCCGTCCCCCAGGTCCTGCGGTAAACGACTTCCGTCCCTTCGTTCTCAATGTTCCCCCCTTACTTCCTTTCCGGTAGACCTCCTCAATATGTCCGACTTCCTGTCCGCTCAATTTCGCCGTCCTCCAGGGGCTTTGAAACGCGACCTTCCCAATATGGCCGACGTCCGGTCCGTCCTTCTTAATCGTCCTTCCACTTCCTTTTCTTCCGGGGACCTTCTGGGCAGGGCGGACTCCACGTCCGATCAACGAGGTAAGCCTTGAAAACCCCGTTCAAAAGGCTTATTTCCCTCGGCGGCCGCAATACCCGTCCCATAGCATTTACCATCGAGGCCACCGTAGGCCTTTTCCACGGCCTCAATGCCGCTCTCGCTAAGGGAGGGAAAACAGTGCCCTCCCGTGGCCTAGCCGGGTATAGCAGCCACCGAAAGAAATAAACCTTTGAAAATGGCAAAAGGGCCTCCCGTCGCCCTATTAATCTTAACAAGAGGTTACTAATAAAGACGGGGGGAAAATAAATAGCCTTGAAATCCCATTTAAAAGCTTTATTTTTTTCGGCGACCGCAGTACCCGTTTTTGACCACAGGAGGGCACAGTTTTCCGTCCCGTAGCGTGACCACCGACGACGACGTTCCCAGTACGGCCGAGTTCCTGTCCGTTCGCCGAATTCGTCCCCAGCTTCCTGTCCGTTCGCAGCACGGTTCCCTGCTTTTTCCCGTGCTCTTTTCTGCACTACGTGGACGGAGCGCACGTCTACCGGCGAGGCCTCGGGAAGGAAAAAAAGGAAGCCTTCTACTGCCTCAGGTGAGCCGAGCCATCCCCGCATTTTCTGATTCCAGAAAGATACCGGCTTTCTCTGTTACCTAGTTAGCGGGGGATCCCCACCTTCCCCGTCCCCCGCCTCCTCCCCGGCCACTCGTTTGGTCCTCTCCCCTAAGATGTCCGCCTGGCCGTTCCTGGCCTTTCGCCGCCCCCGTCTGTAAGAATGCGACCGAGAACCGGTGGCGGCGGCGGCGCCGGAGGTTGTGAAACCTGGTCTCTTTGCGCTCTTTCCCTTTCAGCTATAGGGGCTAAATATGGAACGTAGAGACGAAGTTAGCTTGTTTTAATAACACACTTCGGGGTCGTTTACGCGAGATCAGCCGCGACTTCTTTTTAGCTCCTTTTTAGAGGCGGGGCCGGCGGGACACGCTCCAGGCTTTTGGCCTCCGGGTCTGGAAGGGGGTTCCGACCCGTCTCGGGGGTCCCTCGATGGCTGCCAAGCAAGGCAGCCGTTGAATGGTGTTTTCCCAGCGCCCGAGTCCCGGGTGTAGAAGAACCAGTCGTATGGCGCTTCCCTGTGTTACCCCTTAAGAGGTTGCTCCTCCTGAAAGTGCACCCCGCTCGCCCCCTTCAAGCAAATCCAGGTGTTTTTATTCAAGAATAGTTGTGTTTGTCCTGCCCTGCTATTTCTTTAAGGAGATCGTAGGTATGTAGGTTTGTATTTAGGCTTAATGTTTCTAAACTATATTTCTTAGAGATCCCTATGTATTAATATAGGTGCAACATCAAATCTCTATTTGAAATTGTGTGCATTTTTATTAAGAAACGATCAATATAAAAATAAATGCAGTTTATTTTGAAAATGTGTATAACCTATCGTTCCCTTCTAGATTTATCATTTAAAGGAGGGGTAAAAGGGATGAGACGTGAGAAGCTGCAACTAATGGCTTTTATTATTTTGTTCCCCGTCCATCTAACTTTGTAGACCTTCGTCCGAAACAAGTCAGGCTTAGGAAGGGTAGGAGATTCCTCCCTTTCCTCTCCAGGTTGCCGTAAACAGCCCACCCACCGCCCAGAGGTAAGAGAAAGGAAAAGCAGGTCTCTCTGGGGGCAGCAGGAGACCCGGGTCTTTGCAGAGTCCGGCTTGCAATTTTGCTAACTGTCCCCCAGTCACAGCTGCATCGACTGATGTAGCGGCCAGGAGGAAGGGTGGGGACGCCTGCCGGCTGAAAGCTTCGGCCTTTTTGGAAAAGGCAGTGGAGAAAGGAGGTCACGCTCCCTGGATTTCCAGCCTAGAGCCTCTGCCCGACGGGTGACCCCCCACCCCTTGCTGTGGCTGTTAAGAAGGAACTGGGGGGGGGGGGGAAACAGGTAAGTTTCCCCTTTTTTTTGCCACTTTCAGTGGGGTTAAGGCTTTTCCTTTTAAAGAGACAGGGATGGAAATGGAGTAAGGTTGGGAGCCCAGTAAAAACCCCAAGAGGAAGCGGGAAACAGGGTGGGAGGTTGCGATGGCCACCGCTCCTCTCAATATTGCAGTTTTGGTGGGAAATAGCGGGAGGACGCTCTCCAAGGGCCTTCCCACTAGCAGAGCTTGGCAGTTCTTTGCTTCATTCTTTGCTCTAACCAAGAATAAAATAAACTCCAAATTGGATAGCAGTCCGTATGTTCTTTGTACGACTCGTACAATATTAATATTAGGCCATCCTAGGCTTTCTTAACTAGGTTTAAGAATTTATTTTATTCTCGGTTAGAGCAAAGACTGAAGGATTAGGAATTGAACATCTGTGAGCTTAGCAAACTTTTGAAGCAGATTTCTTCTTCCGCGCCTGCGTTGCAGCAAACGGGCCTCCCCTGGCCCTATCAATAAGGTGTTAATACCGTTAATAAAGATAGAGAATACCGTCATTTTAAAATGCCATTAAAAAGGTTTATTTCTTTTGTTGTTGTCGTTAATTGCGAAGTCGTGTCCGACCCATCGCGACCCCGTGGACAATGTTCCTCCAGGTCTTCCTGTCCTCTACCATCTTCTGGAGTCCATTTAAGTTCACACCTACTGCTTGAGTGATTCCATCCAACCACCTCGTCCTCTGTCGTCCCCTTCTTCTATTGCCCTCAATCTTCCCCAGCATTAGGCGCTTCTCCAGTGAGTCCTTCCTTCTCATTAGGTGGCCAAAGTATTTGAGTTTCAACTTCAGGATCTGGCCTTCTAAAGAGCAGTCGGGGTTGATCTATTCTAGGACTGACCGGTTTGAACGCCTTGCAGTCCAAGGGACTCGCAGGAGTCTTCTCCAGCACCATAGTCCAAAGGCCGCCATTCTTTGGCGCTCAGCCTTTCTTATGGTCCAACTTTCACAGCCATACATTGCAACTGGGCAAACCATGGCCTGGACTATACGCACTTTTGTTGGCAGGGTGATGTCTCTGCTTTTTAGTACGCTTTCTAGATGTGCCATAGCTTTCCTTCCCAGGAGCAAGCGTCTTTTAATTTCTTGGCTGCAGTCCCCATCTGAGGTGATCTTGGAGCCCAGAAAAATAAAATCGGTCACTACCTCCATTTCTTCTCCATCTCTTTGCCAGGAATTGAGAGGGCCGGATGCCATGATTTTGGTTTTCTTAATGTTGAGTTTCAAGCCAACTTTTGCACTCTCTTTCTTCACCCGCATCAAGAGGCTCTTTAGTTCCTCTTCACTTTCTGCCCTTAGAGTGGTATCATCTGCATATCTTAGGTTGTTGAGATTTCTCCCGGCAATCTTAATTCCAACTTTTGTTTCATCTAGCCCTGTCTTTCTCATGATGTGCTCTGCATATAAGTTAAATAGGCAGGGCGACAGCATACAGCCTTGCCGGACTCCTTTTCCAATTTTGAGCCCATCCGTGGTTCCGTGTCCAGTTCTCACTGTTGCTTCTTGAGCCGCATATAGGTTTCTCAAGAGACAAATAAGACGGTCTGGTATTCCCATCTCTTTAAGAACTTGCCACAATTTGTTGTGATCCACACAATGAAAGGCTTTAGCGTAGTCAATGAAGCAGAAGTAGATGTTTTTCTGGAACTCCCTAGCTGTCTCCATGATCCAATCGTATCGCACTTCCCTGTGTTACACCTTAAGAGGTTGCTCCTAAAAGTGCACCCGGCTCGCCCCCTTCAAGCAAACCCAGATGTTTTGATTCAAGCATAGTTTTGTTTGTCCTGCCCTTCTTTTTCTTTAAGGAGATCGTACGTATGTAGGTTTGTATTTAGGTTTGGTGTTTCTAAACTATATTTCTTAGAGATACCTATGTATCAATAGAAGCGCAATATCAAATATCTATTTGAAATATTGTGTATTTTTATTAGGGAAGATCAATATAAAAATAAATGTAGTTTATTTTGAAAAAGTATATAACCTATCGTTCCCTTCTAGGTTTATCATTTAAAGGAGGGGTAAAAGGGATGAGACGTGAGACGTTGCAACTAATGGCGTTTATTAATTTGTTCGCCGTCCATCTAACTTTGTAGACCTTCGTCTATTAATAAGGTGTTAATACCGTTAATAAAGATAGAGAATACGGTCATTTTAAAATGCCATTAAAAAGGTTTATTTCTTTGGGGGGCCGCAATACCCATTTTTGACCCCGGGAGGGCACAGTTTTCTGTCCCATAGCTTTGGCTTGGAGTCCATCCTAGGATGGCCTCCACCCTATAGCTAAGGCAGGGGTAGGCAACCTTGGCTCTTTGATGACTGGTGGACTTCAACTCCCAGAATTCCTGAGCCAGCCCTGCTCAGGCACGGAAAACTGGTCAAATCAGATACTGCGGCCAGAAAAATAAATAAACCTCTTTAAGATGATTATTCTTGATTATTAAAACCTTCTTAATATGAATAATCCACAATAGGCCTTAACTCGGTTTAAGATTGGAACCAGGATTTCTTCTGCGCCCGTG